>NC_141875.1:267114631-267266146 GCF_056163025.1 Triticum urartu
TGTCCTAGGTGCCGTGCAAGCCACTCGTCGCGAATGTTATGCTTGAAGGCTGCTAGGGCCTCTCCGTCCGGACAGTCGACGATTTGATTTTTCTTGGTTAGGAACCGTGTCCAGAATTGTCTGGCCGATTCCTCTGGCTGCTGAATTATGGGGCTTAGGTCATCGGCATCTGGTGGTCGCACATAAGTGCCCTGGAAATTGTCGAGGAATGCAGCTTCCAGGTCCTCCCAACAACCAATTGATTCTGCTGGCAGGCTGTTAAGCCAATGCCGGGCTGGTCCTTTAAGCTTGAGTGGGAGGTATTTGATGGCGTGTAAGTCATCACCGCGAGCCATGTGGATATGAAGGAGATAGTCCTTGATCCATACCGCAGGATCTGTTGTGCCATCGTATGATTCGATGTTCACGGGTTTGAAACCTTCGGGGATTTGATGATCCATTACATCATCTGTGAAGCATAGTGGGTGTGCAGCGCCTCTATATTGGGCTATATCACGACGCAGCTCAATCGAGCTTTGTCTACTGTGTTCGGCCCAGCCGGATTTACTGTATCCGGCGTGACGAGTACCGTCTCGTGCCGTGGGGCGCCCACATGATCCGTGGATCGATCTTGTTTGCCTTGCCTTGTCCTCCAATATATCTCGCAGGTCTGGCGCATTTTCCCATGCATTGGTAGTTTTTGAGCGGCGCCGGGGTGCGGCTTGAGTGGAGGGTCGAGAGGCCTCTCTGTCGTGGCCACGGGGTGGCCGGTCGGCCACATCATGCGTTGGTGATGTAGGTTTAGGTGCTTCCTCCTCTAATTGGGGTAGCAACCTGTGCTTTGGGTAGCTCTTGGAGGGGCGTTCGAGTTCATACTCTTCGGCCGCCAGGACTTCAGTCCATCTGTCGGCTAGCAAATCTTGATCAGCACTAAGCTGTTGCTATTTTTTCTTGAGGCTGCTCGCCGTGGCCATAAGCCTGCGTTTGAAACGCTCTTTTTCGACGGGATCCTCCGGCATGACAAATTCGTCGTTGTCGAGGCTTGCCTCGTCTTCGGAGGGAGGCATATAATTATCGTCCTCGACCTCTCTGTCTGCCGCTCTCTCATGAGGGCTGGCTTCTCTATCCTCCTGTGCTGAATCTTGCTGGAGGTGGTTGTCTTCGGCACTGTCCGGGGTGTTATTATCCCCCGTGCCGGAATCACCGTTTTTGTTTTGGCGGGATTTAGAGCGGCGCCACTGACGCCGGCGCTTAGGCTGCTTCTTGGAGGGGTCATCCTCCGCTGTTCCATCGCCATTGCCTTCTTTTGGGGTGTCCGCCATGTATATATCATACAACGAGGTGGCTTTCCAGTGCCCTATAGGTGCTGGTTCTTGATCGTCTCCTGCATCGGCGTCCATACCGTCGATGTCTTCAGAGTCGAAGTCGAGCATGTCGGTTAAATCATCGACAGTGGCTATGAAGTGGGTGGTGGGTGGGCTTTGAATTTCTTCATCATCCGCATCCCAACCTTGCTGACCATAGTCCGGCCAGGGCTCTCCTGACAAAGATAGAGACTTTAGTGAATTCAGAATATCGCCGAAGGGCGAGTGCTGACAGATGTCCGCGGCGGTGAACTCCATGATCGGCGCCCAATCGGGTTCGATCGGTCGGGGCGCGGAGGGCTCGGAGTCTGGAGAGGAGTCCGACTCCTTGGAGTCATGGGCTTCGCAGAGAATAGGGCTGGTGTTCGGCTCGATCGCTGTAGAGATTGCAGCCCCCGAGGCGGTGTCTAACCACCCATCCTTGGTTGGTGTGATCGGCTCCGAGCTAGGGGTCGGAGCGGACACAGGTGCGGCCTCCAGGGCACTATTCGGCGGTAGAGCTAAATCATGCCCATCGTGACAGTGCGGCGCACTCGGCTGTGGCTCGAATCCGTCGAAGATCAAGTTTCCGCGGATGTCGGCCGTGTAGTTCAAACTTCCAAATCTGACCTGATGGCCAGGGGCGTAGCTTTCGATCTGCTCCAGATGACCAAGCGAATTGGCCCGCAGTGCAAAGCCGCCGAATACGAAGATCTCTCCGGGGAGAAAAGTCTCACCCTGGATCGCATCGCTGTTGATGATTGGAGAATCCATCGGGCCTAAAAGTGAGGACACAGAGGAACTCTCAATGAAAGCACCAATGTCGGTGTCAAAACCGGCGGATCTCGGGTAGGGGGTCCCGAACTGTGCGTCTAGGTCGGATGGTAACAGGAGGCAGGGGACATGATGTTTTACCCAGGTTCGGGCCCTCTTGATGGAGGTAAAACCCTACGTCTTGCTTGATTAATATTGATGATATGGGTAGTACAAGAGTAGATCTACCACGAGATCAAGGAGGCTAAACCCTAGAAGCTAGCCTATGGTATGATTGTTGTTCGTCCTATGGACTAAAAACCCTCCGGTTTATATAGACACCGGAGAGATCTAGGGTTACACAGAGTCGGTTACAATGGTAGGAGATCTACATATCCGTATCGCCAAGCTTGCCTTCCAAGCCAAGGAAAGTCCCTTCCGGACACGGGACGAAGTCTTCAATCTTGTATCTTCATAGTCTAGGAGTCCGATCGAAGGTATAGTCCGGCCATCCGGAGACCCCCTAATCCAGGACTCCCTCACATTTCATCTCATGTCATCATGTGCATCTCATTTGCATTCATGTTCGTCTCATGCATCCGGTCTTTTTCCCCGTTGTCCGTTTTGGAATCAGACACTCCCATATGCACCCGTTGCACCTCTCAAATCTCGTTTCATGAGCGGGAGAAAAACGTTCTCGGAATGGGCCGAGATTTATTGAGTGGCCTTGGTACATTACCGGTAGGCCGCCTGTCAAATTTGGTTCATTTGGAGGCCGTTTGATTCCCCAATGGTTAACAGGGTAACCGCAAAAACCCCTCTCTCATTGCAGCCCAGCACCCCTCCACAATAGCCCACTAGCCCATCTAAACCCCCTCCATGCTCTCCGTCATTGGATCACGATCGTGTGGGTGAAAACCGCACCTCATTTGGACTCTCCTAGCTCCCCTATCTATAAATAGACCCTCTCCCATGAAATTGCGGATCAAACCCTAGCCACCACCACCTCCGCACCGCCGGACGTGTCCGCCGCCGCCACCTGCACCAATCGTAGCACGCCACGTGGCCTCCGCCCGTTCCCACCGCTGCCGCCTGGTGCCGTCCACCGCCTCCTCGTCGCCGCCTAGCGTCACCACCGAGCACCACATGCCTCGCCGCCCGCGCCCACCGCGCGTCGTCCACCGGAGCCGCGCTCGCTGTTGCCCTCTTCGGATCAAACGAGCCCGCACCGGATCCGGCTGTCCCGACCTTTGCCATCCTTCTCCCACCAACTCCGGCCGTCGTGGCCTCGACTTCGATGAGATCCACTGCCGCCTCAAATTCTGCGCCCAGACGAACCCTATATCTAGAGGTCGATTTCTTCTCTAAGTCCTTTTTCCTGTGACATTATGTGTGCCCCTTCATCATGCCATATCTCTGTGCCCGTAGCTCCGATTTGCGCATATGATATATCAAAATGTTCGTCTCGTGATGCTCTACATGCTAGTGCCATTTGCATGCATGTTACTATCCATATTAATGCCTTAATCTTCATTACAAAAGTGCTATATGATGTTGTCTGCTGGAATCTATCATAACTTGCTGATTTGTCATTTTCATAGCATTTTGTGTGTGCATCCTTTGAGCATCATGTCTACATGTTTTAGGAGCACCTTCATGCCATCTTTACAATGGCGCAAGCCTTGTTTTTATATGAGCTCTGTGGTGACTAGCACAAGCATGCAAAGTAGGCCACATGTTGTTGCCGATTTCAGACACTTAGTATTTCTGCCAAGTCTTTTCCTGTTACATTATGTTGCTATGTTGTCGTGTTGCCACAAGTAGATCCATGCATATTTTGATGAAGTTCAGCAAGAGTGTTTTGAAGATATGGTGGTGCTCTATCCATTCATTCATATGGTTATAATTATGGAGTAGTGTAGCTTGTCATTACCATGCTCTACTTTTGCTAAATGTTCTTGCTGTCAGTTTGTTAACAGGAAGTGCATTTTTGCCATGTGTTTTGCTAGTGATCCATGCACCCTATGAACTTGCTACTGCCATGTTTAGCTTCATAAATATGTCTTCTTACTGTTGGTTACCTTGTGATGCCATGAAATGCTTAGTGGTGAGTGGCTTGAGCTTGCAAAATTGCTACCATGAATCTGTTTATGCCATGTTTAGTATTTTCACAAAGTCTGTGAAGCTGTTATCATTTGCATTTTTGCCATGCTATTTTAGGCTTGTTCTAGTGAGTTCTAGCAGGAGCTCAGTGTTCATGTTTTGTAGCTTCACTTGTACCTCGCTGCCATGTGCCTTGTTGCTTTGTTGGAGTGTTGTAGCATAGTTTCATGATGCATCTTAAGTGCTATGATGCTGTTAAGCGCAATTTTGCATCGTTCTTGTTTTGCTTGTCATTTGCAAAACGTGCATCCGTTTCCAGTGATCCTTATATCGATTTTGACCGAAATCTCCTAACCTTTCCAATGGCATGCTTGGTTTCCCAAGTCGATGCGATGATCATCATTGTCCCTTACAGAGTACCCATTTGCATTGCACATCATACCTTGCATTTCATGCCTGTCTTGCATCATGTTATTTGTGCATTGCATCGTGATTGATTGTTATTCCGTTGCTTGTGTTCTTGCTTTGGGTAGAGCTGGGAGATGAGTTCGTGAACGAGGATCCTGATGAGTACATTTACGAGGAGCAAGCTTTCAACAACCCAGAGAACTTTGAAGGCAAGATGATCATTACCCCCGATATGACTTCTATCTTTGCTTGCTAGTTGTTCATTCTATCACTATGTCGCGCTACCTACCACTTGTTTATCAAGCCTCCCATATTTTCATGTCAAGCCTCTAACCCACCTTCCTAGCAAACCATTGTTTGGCTATGTTACCACTTTTTCTCAGCCCCTCTTATAACATTGTTGTTGCAGGTGCACTGCAGGTTGTTCCATGTAGAAACATGGATATGTTGGGATATCACAATATATCCTATTTAATTAATGCATCTATATACTTGGTAAAGGGTGGAAGGCTTGGCCTTTTTCTCAGTGTTTTGTTCCACTCTTGCCGCCTTAGTTTCCGTCATACCGGTGTTATGTTCCTTGATTTTGCATCCCTAACACGGTGAGGTTTTATGGGGCCCTCTTGACAGTTTGATTTCAATAAAACTCTTCCAGCAAGGCCCAACATTGGTTTTACCATTTGCCTAATAAGAACTAAAATTTTGCATAGGGAGTAATTAACCCAAGGACTTAATCAACCCCCCTGGGCTAGTGCTCCGCATGAGTGTTGGTCCGAACCGGGCAACCTGCGGGGCCACCATGAGGAAACTCGAGGATAGGTTTTACTCATAGCTTGACCCATCCGGTTGTGGCCTGAGATGAGATACACACGGCTACTACCAGGGTGTTGATACGTCTCCAATGTATCTATAATTTTTGATTGCTCCATGCTATATTATCTACTATTTTGGACATTATTGGGCTTTATTATCCACTTTTATATTATTTTTGGGACTAACCTACCAACCGGAGGCCCAGCCCAGAATTGCTGTTTTTTTTGCCTATTTTAGGGTTTCGAAGAAAAGGAATATCAAACGGAGTCCAAAAGGAGTCCAAACGGAATGAAACCTTCGGGAATGTGATTTTCTCAACGAACAAGACCCGGGAGACTTGGACCCTACGTCAAGAAACAAGAGAGGAGGCCACGAGGTAGGGGGCGTGCCTACCCTCACCAGGCGTGCCCTCCACCCTCGTGGCCCCCCTATTGCTCCACCGACATACTCCTTCCTCCTATATATACCTACGTACCCCCAAACGATTAGATACGGAGCCAAAACCCTAATTCCACCGCCGCAACTTTCTGTATCCACGAGATCCCATCTTGGGGCCTGTTCCGGAGCTCCGCCGGAGGGGGCATCGATCACGGAGGGCTTCTACATCATTACCATAGCCCCTCCAATGAAGTGTGAGTAGTTCACCTTAGACCTATGGGTCCATAGTTATTAGCTAGATGGGTTCTTCTCTCTTTTTGGATCTCAATACAATGTTCTCCCCCTCTCTTGTGGAGATCTATTCGATGTAATCTTCTTTTTGCGGTGTGTTTGTTGAGATCGATGAATTGTGGGTTTATGATCAAGTCTATCTATGAACAATATTTTAATCTTCTCTGAATTCTTTTATGTATGATTGGTTATCTTTGCAAGTCTCTTCGAATTATCAGTTTGGTTTGGCCTACTAGATTGATCTTTCTTGCAATGGGAGAAGTGCTTAGCTTTGGGTTCAATCTTGCGGCGTCCTTTCTCAGTGACAGTAGGGGCAGCAAGGCACGTATTGTATTGTTGCCATCGAGGATAACAAGATGGGGTTTTCATCATATTGCATGAGTTTATCCCTCTACATCATGTCATCTTGCTTAAGGCGTTACTATGTTTTCATTAACTTAATACTCTAGATGCATGCTGGATAGTGGTCGATGAGTGGAGTAATAGTAGTAGATGTAGACAGGAGTCAGTCTACTTGTCTCGAACATGATGCCTATATACATGATCATACCTAGATATTCTCATAACTATGCTCAATTATGTCAATTGCTCAACAGTAATTCGTTCACCACCGTAGAATACCTATGCTCTTGAGAGAAGCCACTAGTGAAACCTATGGCCCCAGGGTCTATCTTCATCATATTAATCTTCCAATACTTAGTTATTTCCTTTGCTTTTTACTTGCTTTTATTTTACTTTGCATCTTTATCATAAAAATACCAAAAATATTATCTTATCATATATATCAGATCTCACTCTCATAAGTGGCCGTGTAGGGATTGACAACCCCTTATCGTGTTGGTTGCGAGGATTTATTTGTTTGTGCAGGTACGTGGTACTCGTGCGTAGCCTCCTACTGGATTGATACCTTGGTTCTAAAAAACTGAGGGAAATACTTACGCTACTTTGCTGCATCATCCCTCCCTCTTCGGGGAAAACCAACACAGTGCTCAAGAGGTAGCAAGAAGGATTTCTGGCGCCGTTGCCGGGGAGTCTACGCAAAAGTCAATATACCAAGTACCCATCACAATCCCTATCTCCCGCATTACATTATTTGCCATTTGCCTCTCGTTTTCCTCTCCCCCACTTCACCCTTGTCATTTTATTCACCCGCTCTCTCTATCCTCCCTCTCTTTCTCTATTTGCCTCTTTTTGCCCCCTTGCTTTTTGTTTGCTTGTGTGTTAGTTTGCTTGCTTGTCATTATGGCTAGTCCCTTATCTTCTCCGTTGTCTCCCGAGAATGAAATTCTAAATTTTAAGCAAAGGGAGGGAGAAAATCTAAAAGATGCTTCGTATAGAATTTGCAATGCTCAAAATAGATCTACCAGGAAGCAATCTACTTCCGTTCTTCTTCGCAATTTTTATGTAGGCATAACTCCCTGGCACAGATATATCCTTGATACTATTACCGGAGGGAACTTCTTGGGTAGCCATACTTTTGATTCTTATAATGCTATGATAGATTTGTTTGGCTCACCCCCTCTTTTGGTTAACGGAACTGTATTAACTTTGGAGCATGTAATGCAAAGGCTCGAAATTATTGAAAATAAGGTTGCTACCGTAGAGTTAATTGAAAATTTGGATAAAAAGATCCACAACCGAATCTCTCAATATGGATCTAAAGTAGGAGTCACTTTGAAAAATATTAAAGAGAAGGAACCCATAGTTAATGAGAAATCAAATCACAATTCCACTAGGATCAATAAACTTGAGGATATTATTACCAACTTGGGAACCTCTTTTTCTTCCGTAAAGAATACTCCAAGTCCTCCGACTAAAATTGCCAAGCTTATGTATGTTTCTAAAAATAAGGGTGAATCCTCTAGTAAGGAAGCTGCGGATCTCAAATCTATAAGTATTCATCCCAATCTTTTTTGCTATCATTAAGGAACCATTTGTTACAAATGAATTTTTCGATCTTGTGCCTAAAATTTTGATAATCAATAAAAAGAAAGAAATTCCTAAGGATGGTAGAGGCCTCATTGAAGAATTACCTACCAAAGATGGCAATACCTAGATCTATCCTTGCTTTTTATGCCTAGCTAGGGGCGTTAAACGATAGCGCTTGTTGGGAGGCAACCCAATTTTATTTTTATTCCTTGCTTTTTGCTCCTGTTTAGTAATAAATAATTTATCTAGACTCTGTTTATGTTGTGTTTTTGTGTTTAATTAGTGTTTGTGCCAAGTAGAACCGTTGGGAAGACTGGGAAAGTGTTCTTAATCTTGCTGTAAAAAAACAAAAACTTTAGCGCTCACGAGAACTGATGCCATTTTTATTTCGAAAGTGATATTTAGTTAATTATTTTTGCAGATGATTAATAGATAAATGCCTCACGTCCATAAATTTATTTTCGAATTTTTGGGGTTCCAGATCTTGCGCTAGCTACATATTACTACAGACTGTTCTGTTTTTGACAGATTCTGTTTTTCGTGTGTTGTTTGCTTATTTTGATGAATCTATGGCTAGTAAAATAGTTTATAAACGATAGATAAGTTGGAATACAGTAGGTTTAACACCAATATAAATAAATAATGAGTTCATTACATTACCTTGAAGTGGTCTTTTGTTTTCTTTCGCTAACGGAGCTCACGAGATTTTCTACTTTAAGTTTTGTGTTGTGAAGTTTTCAAGTTTTGGGTAAAGATTTGATGGATTATGGAACAAGGAGTGGCAAGACCCTAAGATTGGGGATGCCCATGTCACCCCCAAGATAATCTAAGGACACCCAAAAGCCATAGCTTGGGGATGCCCTGGAAGGCATCCCCTCTTTTCGTCTACTTCTATCGATAACTTTACTTGGAGCTATATTTTTATTCACCACATGATATGTGTTTTGATTGGAGCATCTTGTATTATTTGAGTCTTTATTTGTTAGTTCACCACAATCATCCTTGCTGTACACACCTTTTGAGAGAGCCATACATGCTTTGGAATTTTTTAGAATACTCTATGTGCTTCGCTTATATCCTTTGAGTTATATAGTTTTGCTCTAGTACTTCACTTATATCTTTTAGAGCACGGTGGTGGATTTGTTTTATAGAAACTATTGATCTCTCATGTTTCACTTAGATTATTTTGAGAGTCTTAAATAGCATGGTAATTTTCTTAAATAATCCTAATATGCTAGGTATTCAAGATTAGTAAATTTTTTCCTAGGAGTGTTTTGAATACTAAGAGACGTTTGATGCTTGATGATTGTTTTGAGATATGGAGGTAATAATATCAAAGTCATTCTAGTTAAGTAGTTGTGAATTTGAGAAGTTCTTGTGTTGAAGTTTGCAAGTCCCGTAGCATGCACGTATGGTAAAGTTGTGTAACAAATTTGAAACATGAGGTGTTTTTTTATTGTCTTCCTTATGAGTGGCGGTCGGGGACGAGCGGTGGTCTTTTCCTACCAATCTATCCCCCTAGGAGCATGCGCGTAGTGCCGAAGTTTTTGATGACTTGTAGATTTTTGCAATAAGTATGTGAGTTCTTTATGACTAATGTTGAGTCCATGGATTATACGCACCCTCACCCTTCCATCATTGCTAGCCTCTTCGGTACCATGCATTGCCCTTTCTCACATTGAGAGTTGGTGCAAACTTCGCCGATGCATCCAAACCCCGTGATATGATACGCTCTTTCACACATAAACCTCCTTATATCTTCCTCAAAACAGCCGCCATACCTACCTATTATGGCATTTCCGTAGCCACTCTGAGATATATTGCCATGTAACTTTCCACCATTCCATTTATCATGACGCATTCATCATTGTCATATTGCTTAGCATTCTCATGTAGTTGACATAGTATTTGTGTGTCACAGCCCCAGTTCAGGCCTTGCCTGCCTTTGCTTTAGCCTCCATGCATCATGTCTAAATTTTATGAAACTTTGAAATGGGGGTTGATAAACCCTAGCAGCAAATGAAATTCAACTAGGGTCCAAATAAAATCATTTTCACTGAACCCAAAATTCCCTTCTAAAATGTTCATCATCTCTGCCTTGGTCTAGGACCTATGACAAAAATGGTGCACACTTTTCTAGGACAATAGAGGGTCACTGAATTAAATCATATGCTACTTGCAATTGGGCATTTAAATGCTATATATTATCTTAAGTGCTCAATTAATTCTGAACTTAAGTGTGGGCTATTAGGAATAATCCTAACAGAGCCCACAATTATTTTCAGGATTTTGGGAAACGTTTTGGTATTTTTAATAAATCTCAGAAGTTACAGAAAAATAGAAAACAAAATTTAATTAGAAGAGAGAGAGAGAGAGAAGTCCATTGGGCCACTTACCTGACAGCCTACCTGTCGGCCCACTATTGTGCTAGGCCCAGCCAGCCACCGCACCATCTTCAACTGTAACGCCCTCGATGCGGCTATATCTCCCATGTGTCGAAGCACAACTTAGAGGCATAACCGCATTGAAAGCAATGTCTCAAGTGAGGTAATCTTCACACAACCCATGTAATACATAAGGGAAAGAGATACATAGTTGGCTTACAATTGCCACTTCACAAAATACATGAATAAAGCATTACATCATCCAGATACACACAAGGTCCGACTACGGAACCAAAATAAAAGAAGACTACCCCAAATGCTACACAGATCCCCGATCATCCCAACTAGGCTCCACTACTGATCAACTGGAAAACGGAACAACATAAATAACACGATCTTCATAGAGCTCCTCCTTGAGCTTGGTTGCGTCATCTGCACGGTTCGACGACACCTGCAAGCTGGTATTGGAAGTATCTGTGAGTCACGGGGACTCAGCATTCTCACACCCTCGCGATCAAGACTATTTAAGCTTATAGGTAGGGTAAAAGGTATGAGGTGGAGCTGCAGCAAGCGACTAGCATATTTGGTGGCTAACATACGCAAATGAGAGCGAGAAGAGAAGGCAAAAGCACAGTCAAACAACTATGATCAAGAAGTGATCCTAGAACAACCTACGCCAAGCATTACTCCAACACCGTGTTCACTTCCCGGACCTCGCCGAGAAGAGACCATCACGGTAACACACGCGGTAGATGTATTTTAATTAAGGTCAACTTCAGGTTTTCTATAAACGGACATTAACAAATTCCCATCTGCCCATAACCGCGGGCATGGCTTTCAAAAGATCAATCCCTGCAGGGGTGTCCCAACTTAGCCCAACACAAGCTCTCACGGTCAACGAAGGATATTCCTTCTCCCAAGACAATCCGATCAGAATCGGCATCCCGGTTACAAGACATCCTCGACAATGGTAAAACAAGCCCAGCAACACCGCCCGAATGTGCCGACAAATCCCGATAGGAGCTGCACATATCTCGTTCCCAGGGCACACTCAGATTGTCCAAACTTCCGGTAGGCCAGCCCAGAGTTGCCCCTGGTGGCCACCGGCGGCTGACAAGGTGGACCAACACTCAGAGGAGCACTGGCCCGGGTGTGTTTAAATAAAGATGACCCTTGAGTCCGCGGAACCCAAGGGAAAAAGAGGCTAGGTGGCGAATGGTAAAACCAATGTTGGGCATTGCTGGAGGAGTTTTATTCAAGGCGAACTGTCAAGGGTTTCCCATTATAACCCAACCGTGTAAGGAACGCAAAATCCGGGAACATAACACTGATATGATGGAAACTAGGGCGGCAAGAGTGGAACAAAACACCAGGCATAAGGCCGAGCCTTCCACCCTTTACCAAGTATATAGATGCATTAATTAAATAACAGATATTGTGATATCCCAACAAAATATCCATGTTCCAACATGGAACAAACTCCAATCTTCACATGCAACTAACAACGCTATAAGAGGGGCTGAGCAAAGCGGTAACATAGCCAAACAACGGTTTGCTAGGACAAGGTGGTTAGAGGCTTGGCTTAACAATATGGGAGGCATGATAAGCAAGTGGTAGGTATCGCAGCATAGGCATAGCAAAAGAGAGAGCAACTAGAAAGAAAAGATAGAAGTGATTTCGAGGGTATGGTCATCTTGCCTGAGATCCCGCAAGGAAGAAGAACGAGTCCATGAAGAAGAAAAATGGACGAAGTCGAATGAATCCTCACAAACGCAACGTTACCGGATTACCGAGAAGAAGTACACCGGAAAGAAAGCAAACAACATAGTAAACAATCATCACATAAGCATGGCACGATGCACAAACAAGTATGATGCATGTCCGGTTTAATGAGGCATGGCATGGCAAAGTGCACAAACAACCCTACAAATGAAGTGGAGCTCAATATGCAACTCTGTTTCATATTGACGAAACACCACGTGACTTATTTAGTTCAATCTTGTTTATGTACCCAACAATATTAAATGTTGTTAATCTTGGGAAGAGGGTGAAGCAAATGAAAACTACCTATCTAGGCAAGTTTAAATGAGGCCGGAACAACAAACAACAAGTCCGGAAACTCCTCATGTGCATATATTAGGGTTGGTACTGTTCTGCCCTAAACCATATTTTAGAGTTGTTAAACATGCAAAGTAAAGCTACCATGTTAAACTATGCATTTTCCACCCCATTAACATATAAAGTTTATTTAATTCCGAGTTACGGTTAATTAGTTATGAATTAAAGCATTTTAGCAAGGTATATGGACAAAATTACACAAACATCATTTTAAACATTTCAAACATGCATGAAAGTTGAATATTATTAAACTAGACAAAATTCTAAGCAACTTTCATATATAATTTATTTAGGTCCGATGCACGGTTGTGAAGTTATTAAATGCATGAAGTTTAGGGGGCTTTCTATAAAATAGTAATTCGCTGGATAAACAGACAAATTCATGGAACAAAAAAAACATGACATGGGCCAGATCTGCTGGGACTGGGCTGCTCACATTGGCCATGGGCCTTGCTGGAAGAGAACAGTAGGCGGCTAGGTGCAGCAGAAACGGCCCAAGGCGAAGATGCCACGCGCGTGATGCAGACCCAGGAGCGCGAAGCAGAGGACAGTGGGCGGCGTGCTCGTTCTCAAGCAGAGAGCACCGGCGAGGGACTTGGCGCGATCCCGACGATGCGAACGAGGTGAGGAGGAGCGGATCCAGGCGGGGGCGTCCGGGAAAAGGGGCATGGGCGCGGACCCGACGGAGACAACAGGGACGTGGCGGCGCTTGGCGGCGAGCTTGAGGCGTCGGCCACGGGAGCTCTGGCGAGTTCCCTGAGGAGAAGGAGAGCGGGCGGGGATGCAGGATCCGTGCGCGGGGCAGCAGCGTCTTGGGCTCCTAGTGGTTGAGCGGCTGTGGATCTTTGAGGCAGCCATGGCGGTCTCCTGATACAGAGAAAAAGAGAGAGACGGGGTGAGGGAAGAACCAGAGACCTGAGTGGCGGGGAGAGGAAATAGAGATGGAGAGACAGGGGCTCAGCCTGGTGCTCGCTGGAGCTCGAGAAAACGGGGACGAGCTGCTCGTGATCCCCTTGGGATCGAGCAGAGGAGGTGGCCTCGGGCATGAGCAGGGGATCGAGCGAGGACACGTTGACTTGCTGCCGAAAAACAAGGAGAAGTGGGAGGCGGCGGTGGATCCGAGACGGAGGCTGGTGGTTTGGATCGGGAGGGATCCCGAGAAAGAGTGTGGCGGCGGTGCGAGGGACAAGGCTCCTAGATTTTAGGGTTAGGTTGAATCGGTAGGTGGTGGTCTTATATAAAACAAGTAGATTTGGGATAGGGGCATTTGATCCCTTCGATTTTAATCGGACGGACCCGGATAAAAAGGTTAGGGAGCCCAAATAATAAAACGGAGACGTGTTGTAGATGTTTGGGGATGATCCGAACACAATGGTGACGACTGCCCGGGTCGGGTTCGGGACAGCTTTCGGACGCGCGAGGGGGGTCGATGCACTATGCAGAGAGGGTTAGACGGACAAGGTCAAGTGTGCGGTAGGACTGAGAAGAGAGAGGAGGAAAGAAACCCGGCACCCGTTTTCGGAGACCGAAAACGTCCGACATGTGCCCGGCTATAATGCCGCTATAGTTTAACGGTTGGGCTATCAAACGAACTCCAAATGCGATGAAACTTGACAGGCGGTCTATCTACACTATAAAAACACCGCATCCCAACTTTCAACCCAATCCGAGAACATTTTCTGGCCACTTATAAAATAATATTTTGGAGGTGCCGCGGGCGCGTGCAAGTGTGTCTGGGCTCAGAACGGACAACGGATGGAACTGGGGAACCCGAACGGATGTAAGTTTGAAAACATGTTGATGCAATGCACATGATGACATGATGAAATGCAACACGCAAGCGAAAGAGAACACAACAACAGCGAATAACTGGAAGACACCTGGCATTCGGTCTCGGGGCGTCACATCAACCTCCAGCCAGTAGGCAGGAGGGCGTGTGTCTGACGCGCGCGACCACGCGCCGAGCCACGTCCTGCTTCCCTCCGCTGCCCTGACACGCCCAGACGATGCCACGGGGACGCCTGAACCCGCTCGACCTCTCTCGTGTGCTCGTCCCCTCCTCTAGTCCTCTCTCCCTCTCGCGCCCGAGCGCCACCATTGCCGCCACTCGCTGCTGCTGTGTCCACCGCCTCCCCCGTGCTCCCCCGCCCGGTCCATGAGCTCCGCCATGACGTCCTCGACTTCCTCGCACTGCCACTCGTCACCGGGCGCACCCCTTAGGCCTCACTGAGCTCATCCCCGACTGCCATCGCCAGAGATCCCCTCACCGTCTCACTCAGCTCCGACCTCCTCCAAGCTGCCGTCTGCTTCACTGCATCCGCCGTGAGCCACTGACCATCCTCCCCATCTCCGTTCTCTTTGCCACTCGTTGTAGTCGCCGCACCAAGCACACCCGCGCGCGTCGCCGCCTGAGCTCTCCGCCGGCGTGGCTCCGGCCATGCAATGGCTTGGCCTTCCTGTCCAATGACCTCGCCGCGTCGCGTAGGGCCCGTAGATGCCTCGAAAGTGCCGACTCGTCCTCCGTAGCCTCGCCCCCGAGATCACCCGAGCTCCGGCAACCGCCGAGGTCATCGCCGGCGACTACTCCGGCCACCCCAGGCCCAACCACCACCACTACTCGATGCGGACGTGCGTCCGCATCACATAGATGCCCTCCGCCGCTCGTTAGGTCGCCGGAGACGCAAACCCGAGGCTCGCTGCAGCGGCTGGCCTTGCCGGCGTCAAGTCGCCTGTGGGTTTGACCCACTTTGACCCCGGCTGGACCCCCGCCTGAGCCAATGACATGTGGGGCCGGCCCCTAAATAAAATAGTTTAATCTTTAGTTAGTGCTAATCACACTATTAGGGGTTAATGACCTCGCTAACTAACTCTGTGTCACTGACATGTGGCCCCAGGCCCTTAACTTACCTAGGTTAGGATTAGATTAATGTTAATTAACTTGGTTAGTTAGCTTAGTCACTGACCAGTGGGTCCCACTGTTCAGGTTTGACCTGGATGGCGCCTGTTGACCTACTGACGTCGGCATGACCTAATGCTAACGCAGTAATACATTTCCTGGATTTATTAATAATCAGGAAATTCCAGAAAATATCCAAAACTTCAAAAATTCATAGAAATTAATCTATAGCTCCAAATGAAATAAATTATATATGAAAAATGATCAGAAAAATCCAAAGAATCTGAATACGGAATTTTCATGCATGTTTGAACAACTTATGCCTGCTGATCAGGTCAAATCAAATAAGTGGCATTTAAATAATCACATATGGAGTTGAATTTGAATCTTTGGTTCAAACCAACTTCATTTAATCTGGTTTTAGTTGCATTAGCTCAAATCACAACATCTTGCCACGTCATGATCATGCATCATATTGTGCATTGCAGTGATTGTGCTCCCTCTCTGTTGCCGGTACCTGTTCCCTCTAGAGTAGACGTTGTTACCGACGATGAGTTCAATGACACCGATGAAGAATTATATTATCTTCAGAAGTGCCAGGCAAGCAAAATCCCCTTGTTCATTTCGATACAATCCCACTCTCTCGCTCTTGCTCTCTTTTACTGCATTAGGACAACAACGATTCAACTGTTACATGCTGCGGTAGTTGAACCACTTTCCTCTGCATGAACTGTCATTGCCACAGTAAATAGATGAAACCCACTAGCATGAGTAGGAGTTGTTTGAGCCCTAATGTGCCTAATCATTCATGCTTGTTTGTCATGCCTGCTACTGCTTAGAGTTGAGTCAGGTCTGATTCAGCGAGGATGAATTGGAATGGCGATGAACATGTCCTACTGTCTGTGAGCTAAGTGTGTGAACACGATTTGGTAAAGGTAGCGGTGCAAGGCCATGTAGGAGTACATGGTGGGTTGTCTCATTGAAACCGTCCTCAGGAACTGAGTTCTGTGTTTGTTATCCATGAACAACTACTACCACTCATTGGGATCCTTAATTGACCCTCTCGACTTATTAACTGCCCTAGTCCTCTGTCCAGGAGTTGCAAGTAGTTTCTGGTGTTTATAGGATATGCGTTGGCGGCCGTGCGTAGCCCTGACCCTAGGGGTGGGCTATGATGCGGTAGATACACCGTGGCATGGTGTACCGGGCGCCCATTTGGTATCTCGGGAACCCTGCACACATCTTTTGGGGCTATGAGCGAAACTCTGGCCGGATCTCCTCGCAGATGGAACCCGAATAGGCGATAAACCTGGACTAGAGACTTGTGTGGTTAGTCAGGTCATGGCTGACACCCTCGCTAGGCTTCCGCTTGAAGGTTGCCGAGATACATGACGTGTATGTGGTGATAAGTGGTGGGAGCGTGTGTGAAGAAGTACACCCCTGCAGGGTTATCATTATCTATTCGAATGGCCGGATTCCTCGGATATGGAAACTTGGACCCCTTGCATAGTTCATAGACAATTGAAAGTGGATACTCTAAAATGCGCAAGATAAGCGTGAGTGCTATGGATGGCGTTCTTGTAGGGAGACGGGAGCGGTTCCATAGTGGTGTATCGATATGGTGAATATGTGGAATCGTGTGCGCCACCTCAAAAGAGTTGCTTGCAGTCGTAGTTCAGGTTAGCCACTGAGTCAAAGCTGGCTTGCTGCAGTCAAACTCCACCACCCCCTTTATTGATACTGATGCATATGTAGATAGTTCTGATGTAAGTCTTGTTGGGTACATTTGTACTCACATTTGCCTATGTTATGTTTTGCAGAGAGACGTCAGTCTCGCTAGTAGTTCCGTGTGGACTTTGACATTTAGCTTGATACCTCAGCTACGATCTTGTGCCCTCGGCATGATCTGGTAGATAGTCAGGCTTCTCAACCTTCTTCCTTTGTAGTTGTCTGTACTCAGACAAGTTAAGCTTCCGCATGTGCTTGTTGCTTGTATGCTCTGTATGTTGGGGTCATGAGACCCATGTTTGTAATATCTCGCTCCTTGGAGCCTAATCAATAAATACTTGAGTCGTAGAGTTATGTTGTGATGCCATGTTGTATTTACACATATCGAGCATATTGTGTGTATGATTGAGATGCTTGGTGTGTGTGGGATCCGACAATCTAGTTGTTTATCCTTGGCAGCCTCTCTTATGGGGAAATGTAGTCTAGTGCTTCCATGAGCCATAGTAGTCCACTACAGCCCGGTTCACCGGAGTCCTGTTAGCCCAGCACTACTGCTCAGGACAACTGACTGGCCGGCATGTGTTTCACTTCGTTCCTGTGTCTGTCCCTTCGGGGAAATGTCACGCGGTGACATCCGGAGTCCTGCCTAGCCTGCTACAGCCCAGGTTCGTGGAGTCCTGTTAGCCCAGTGCTACAGCCCAGATTCACACGCTGCTGACCGACATGCTCGATGTGATTCATGTATGCCTATCCACATATGTTAGTGCTGCTTTGGGTTCACGACTAGCCATGTCAGCCCGGGTTCTCTGTCATATGGATGCTAGCGACACTATCATATACGTGAGCCAAAAGGCGCAAACGGTCCTGGTCCATGGTAAGACGACACCCGTGGGAATACCGTGCGTGAGGCCGCAAAGTGATATGAGGTGTTACCGGCTAGATCGATGTGACTTGGAATCGGGGTCCTGACAGCGTTGGTATCAGAGCCTGACTGCCTGTAGGATTAAAAAGCCATACTAGTCGAAGTTGTGTCTAGAAATGCTTTAGTTATGTAGGGGAATTGATTGTGGAAGGGAACGTAATGCTCTTTTTACTCCTTTACCCTATGCCCTTCTGTTCTGAGTCAACCTCTTCTTTTCTACGGGGAGTAAGAACTAGGCCTTCTCATCTATCTATCAGGATGACGTGTTACTAATCCATAGAGTTATAGAGTTGTTAGTTTCAAGACTCAGTTCAGTTTCTACTACTTCCGTGTGTTCATAGCTGGCCTTAGAACCTTGATATTGTGATGATTGAGTGGTCATGCCACTATTTCGCAGGATGTCTCAAATATTTTAGAGCATTTACAGCCGTTATGCTGTCCGAGTCATCCCAGGTTTCTAAACAATCTGATGCAATTGTAAATTCCTTCTTCCCGTTTTCGATGTTCCTTTGGTCAGAATAAGCACACTAACCGGTGCATCGAGGTACTCTATTGCCTCTATTTATAGGTTGGAGCTATTATTATGACCCTAGGTGTTTTAGGGAGTCACCTAGTGATCTAACCCTGTTTTGTATCCCCAGTGTGTGATTCTAGCCATTATTCTCGAAAGCATCCCGTGATGCCATGTAGTAGCAGGTATTCTATTCACGGGTTCTTGAACCCGAGATTCACCCTACTTACCTCATGTTGATAGTGTTGCCAGTTCCTTTAGGATATTAGTAACCTTTGCGATAGTCCTCGAGGTTCGTGGTACATCCTTCTTCCAATTACTTGAACCATTCTTGGCAGGAGTTCTTTTAAACCAAAAGGTCACGACCAGAGTGCTCTTGATGAGTTCTCCATTCTATATTGTGAATCTACCAGTTCTACCCCTTTCCGCTTGGGTTATCTGGAAGAAATGTTGAGCTTCGCTCGACATACTAATCTTTGCATCCACAACTCAGAAAAAACATATGTTCCTTTGGGTTGTCCCTCTTTAGTTGTATCCTGAACCCCGTCTATCAATTTGTAGTCAGGAGTAGTCGTGCACTCGTGTTATTGATGCCTATTACTCTTGTGGTTCATCAAGCCATTCTATTCTAGAATGACTAGGAGAAACAAACTCCAGTACCTCATCCACATCTAGAATTGGGTCAAAGCAGTTGTATTCCGTAGATCAAATGCCAATCCAGCTTTTGATTCTGTTCTACCCTGAAGTATTGCCCTCTTGATGTCAGGAATGTCATGATAATTGCACCAACTCTTATGAATTCTTGATGTAGTGATACTTCTCGCCATCATCATTCTCTCCTCGGTTCCGTGTTGTGGCAACCGGAATACCAACAAGTGAACCGTGATGTGTGAAATCAATACTCCTAGCAACTAGTTGCTTGGTAGTAAATGTACAATATTCTCATTCTTAGCGTGTTGGTTATTGAATCATCATCTCTAAGATAGATTGTGCTACCTAGTCCTTATTTCTGGAGCACTCTTCGATCAAGGAGTCAGGATTGTGCCAATCCTTGCTTATTTGATCATATCGTCTTGCATGAGAAGCAAGATTGTTCTCGAGCTTAGTAACATATCCGTGGTTCGTGATTTTCTGATTATCTTCTCGGAAGTATCACCAGGTTGTCCCCTGACTGTTATGTTGAGCTCGTGATCAAGTTGGTTTCTTGTAAATCACCCCTTCTCCAAGAATCTGTGTTGGATACCCTGAACTGGTTGGTTAAGCTAAACAACGACTTGGAGAGTTGGAAGATGAAAGCTTGTCCGACTTAGTTCATCTCTAAGGGATATCCTTTGTGTGTGTGTGTTGAAGAAATATGATATCTTCGTTGATTGATCCTCGTGATCAGTTGTCGGTGCTATTGTCTTATCCAATCCTTGATTTGAGTATGGGCTATCAACAAATCAAGCCAGAACCAATGATGTTCGTAATGTTGTCTTACTCATGGTTGATCCCTTGAGCATACACCATTACATCTTTTGGTCTGACCAATGCTATCGCCGTGTTCACATCATGGTGGAAGTCCAATGATATGGAAATTCCGATGAGTTGCTATTGAGTCTATCAGCAGCATCTTGTCTCCTCCTTGATTCATGTTGAACATCAAGTTAGTGTTGCAAACTTTTGTAAGCATTATCTTCATGTCCCGTTTATGAAATATACGTTTGGATGAAAGAAGTGACTTCCTCTAATTCACGTGCATTCGATGTAAGTTGCCGCCGTGGATTCGAGAAAGCTTGTTTTACCTCCTCCGGAATCATCCCAAGTCAGTCATGCACGTGTGAAGTATTCTATGGTCTGATAGACTGATCATCTTCATTCCATACGTATCCCTAGCACACCAAGCCACTGATTGACTTGTTCAGGGAGAAGAAGTTCTCCATAAGAGCTAATCATATGACTTATGCAAGGACTTCGATATCCTTGATGATGGTTCCCAACCAGGACTCGGTACTGTTTCATTGTAAGACCACCATGTGGTCATGCTTGTCTGGGACAACGTGTTCACATGTGTTTAGCAGAACTAGCTCATGTTTTGGAGCTTACTACCATAGTCCATTTCCTAAGAATCTCGCAATGTCATCTCGTCGATTTGTATTGCAAACTTTCATTTTCTTTGTAGACTTGATGAGTCTGGAATATCCTGACACCAACCAGATCTGAATCTCAGGCAGATGTGATGGTTGGGACATTTTCCCAAGAGCTATAATATTGGTCTCTCTGTAACCCGGTAAAGTGGATGTCGTGGCCAACACACCCAACTGGAAGACCTATTATCGTAGTATCTTGATTGAGTAAGTTGGCCACCTCCCCATAAGGATCTTGTAGAATTTATTCCAATAGTAGTTCCTTATGTATTTTTGTGTTTCCGAAGTCCGACTTGCTACTTGATGTTCTAGATACCAAACCATTTCAATGAATGGGTTAGGCTAGCGCATCAAGGAGAGCATTAGAAGCGGAGCGCTAAATGTCTCTCGGTCGATCATCCAGATTTTGATCCCTTGGCCTCACTAAGGTGAAATCTGAGAAAGTGTTATATTTCTTTGCATCTGCATCTTCCACCATTATTCATCATGGTAGCATGTTGTGTTGCCAGGATCCTTGACACGGATATTGGTAAAACCTTGATGAATACGGAAATGCTCAAGTTCTTGAGAGCACGTGCAAGCACTAGGATTTATCGTCGGCATTAATTGGGATCCGTTCTCAGTTTCTTCGATTATGCCATAACCTTTCAAACAGTGGAATCTCTCTCTACTGTTGGGTTTCTCCCCAGTTACTAGAATCATTCCCAGCCTTTGCATTTTGTTCCCAGCTTGCACCGCCATTGTGTCATCCTACTACGGACTACCCTTCTCAGTAATTACTGATCAGGATCATCTTCAAAGTGGTCCTACCACGGGTTCCATCCATTTCCGATGATAAGCAAAAATCATCCATTGCATTGTCTTCAACAAGGTAGTCCACATCATCCATCCTAGTCTGAGTATGCCACTCCTTCGAACTCTTCCAGACGATCGTTTGAGAATTGCCTTAGGCTGGTATAGAGAGTTTCAATGATCTTTGTATCAAAAGTAATTCTTTTTGCCACTTAAGGGAATATTTCTGCGGGTCACCTTCCTCTAAGATGTCTCGTTATGGTATCATGGAAACTCAACTCCTCGCTACATTGACAACCGTTCACCACCTTCTTAAGCGAGAATTGTTTTCTACCTAGTGAACCTTCGTCATCTGTTACACTCCATCCCTCTGGATGTATGTTTCATGTCTCATATCGAGAGATGTTTCAATGTCTCATTCCGTGAGTTGATCATCGGTTGTTTGATCTTCGAGAAGATCGATCCTTCTAAAGTTTTTCCTTTTCCTCTCGATGCCATGTTGGTTGGAGTTCTCAGAGCAAGACATCGAGACAAAGATGGTGACGAATCAACGTTCTTACAAAGTGCAACCTGGATCATGAAAATTATGTTAGTTTGCGTTTCCCCTTCATCTTACCCTACGCTTGAATCTCGGGACGAGATTCTTGTTTAGTGGGGGTGAGTTGTCATAGCCCCAGTTCAGGCCTTGCCTGCCTTTGCTTTAGCCTCCATGCATCATGTCTAAATTTTATGAAACTTTGAAATGGGGGTTGATAAACACTAGCAGCAAATGAAATTCAACTAGGGTCCAAATAAAATCATTTTCACTGAACCCAAAATGCCCTTCTAAAATGTTCATCATCTCTGCCTTGGTCTAGGACCTATGACAAAAATGGTGCACACTTTTCTAGGACAACAGAGGGTCACCGAATTAAATCATATGCTACTTGCAATTGGGCATTTAAATGCTATATATTATCTTAAGTGCTCAATTAATTCTGAACTTAAGTGTGGGCTGTTAGGAATAATCCTAACAGAGCCCACAATTATTTTCAGGATTTTTGGAAACGTTTTGGTATTTTTAATAAAGCTCAGAAGTTACAGAAAATTAGAAAACATAATTTAATTAGAAGAGAGAGAGAGAGAGAGAGAGAGAGAGAAGTCCATTGGGCCACTTACCTGATAGCCTACCTGTCAGCCCACTACTGTGCTAGGCCCAGCCAACCACCGCACCGTCTTCAACCTCCTGCCAGTAGGTAGGAGGGCATGTGTCCGACGTGCGCGACGACGCGCCGAGCCACGTCCCGCTTCCCACCGCTGGCCCGACACGCCCAGACGATGCCACGGAGACGCCCGAACCCGCTCGACCTCTCTCGTGTGCTTCTCCCCTCCTCTGGTCCTCTCTCCCTATCGCGCCCGAACGCCACCGTTGCCGCCGCTCGCTGCTGCCGTGTCCACCGCCTCCCCCGTGCTCCCCCGACCGGTCCATGAGCTCCGCCACGATGTCCTCGACTTCCTCGCACCACCACTCGTCATGGGGCGCGCCCCTCTGGCCTCACCGAGCTTGTCCCCGACTACCGTCGCCGGAGATCCCCCTCGCCGCCTCACTCAGCTCCGACCTCCTCCAAGCCCGCCGTCTGCTTCACTTCATCCGCCGTGAGCCACTGACCATCCTCCCCATCTCCGTTCTCTCTGCCACTCGTTGTAGTCGCCGCACCAAGCACACCCGCGCGCGCTGCCGCCTGAGCTCTCCGCCGGCGTGGCTCCGGCCACGCAACGGCTCGGCCTTCCTGTCCAATGACCTCGCCACGTCGCGTAGGGCCCGTAGATGCCTTGAAAGTGCCAACTCGTCCGCCGTAGCCTCGCCCCGAGATCACCCGAGCTCCGGCAACCGCCAAGGTCATCGCCGGCGACTACTCCGGCCACCCCAGGCCCAACCACCACCACTACTCGATGCGGACGTGCGTCCGCATCACATAGATGCCCTCCGCCGCCTGTTTGGTCGCCGGAGACGCAAACCCGAGGCTCACCGCCGTGACTGGACTCGCCGGCGTCAAGTCGCCAGTGGGTTTGACCCACTTTGACCCCGGCTGGACCCCGCCTGAGTCAATGACATGTGGGGCTGGCCCCTAACTAATATAGTTTAATCTTTAGTTAGTGCTAATCACACTGTTAGGGGTTAATGACCTCGCTAACTAACTCTGTGTCACTGACATGTGGCCCCCAGGCCCTTAACTAACCTAGGTTAGGATTGGATTAATGCTAATTAACTTGGTTAGTTAGGTTAGTCACTAACCAGTGGGTCCCACTGGTCAGGTTTGACCTGGACGGCGCCTGTTGACGTGCTGACGTCAGCATGACCTAATGCTGACGCAGTAATACATTTCCTGGATTTATTAATAATCAGGAAATTCCAGAAAATATCCAAAACTTCAAAAATTCATAGAAATTAATCTATAGCTCCAAATGAAATAAATTATATATGAAAAATGATAAAAAAAATCCAAAGAATCTGAATATGGAATTTTCATGCATGTTTGAACAACTTATGCCTGCTGATCAGGTCAAATCAAATAAGTGGCATTTAAATAATCACATATGGAGTTGAATTTGAATCTTTGGTTCAAACCAACTTCATTTAATCTGGTTTTAGTTGCATTAGCTTAAATCACAACGTCTTGCCATGTCATGATCATGCATCATATTGTGCATTGCAGTGATTGTGCTCCCTCTCTGTTGCCGGTACCTGTTCCCTCCAGAGTAGACGTTGTTACCGACGATGAGTTCAATGACACCAATGAAGAACTATATTATCTTCAGAAGTGCCAGGCAAGCAAAATCCCCTTGTTCATTTCGATACAATCCCACTCTCTCGCTCCTGCTCTCTTTTACTGCATTAGGACAACAACGATTCAACTGTTACATGCTGCGGTAGTTGAACCACTTTCCTCTGCATGAACTGTCATTGCCATAGTAAATAGATGAAACCCACTAGCATGAGTAGGAGTTGTTTGAGCCTTGATGTGCCTACTCATTCATGCTTGTTTGTCATGTCTGCTATAGCTTAGAGTTGAGTCAGGTCTGATTCATCGGGGATGAATTGGAATGGCGATGAACATGTCCTACTGTCTGTGAGCTAAGTGTGTGAACACGATTTGGTAAAGGTAGCAGTGAGAGGCCATGTAGGAGTACATGGTGGGTTGTCTCATTGAAACGTCCTTAGGGACTGAGCTCTGTGTTTGTGATCCATGAACAACTACTACCACTCTTTGGGATCCTTAATTGACCCTCTCGACTTATTAACTGCCCTAGTCCTCTGTCCAGGAGTTGCAACTAATTTCTGGTGTTTATAGGATATGTGTTGGCGGCCGTGCGTAGCACTGACCCTAGGGGTGGGCTATGATGCGGTATATACACCGTGGCATGGTGTACCGGGCGCCCGTTTGGTGTCTCGGGAACCCTGCACACATAGTTTGGGGCTGTGAGCGAAACTCCGGCCGGATCTCCTCGCGGATGGAACCCGAGTCGGTGATAAACCTGGACTAGAGACTTGTGTGGTTAGTCAGGTGTGGCCGACACCCTCGCCAGGCTTCCGCTTGAAGGTTGCCGAGATACATGACGTGTATATGGTGATAAGTGGTGGGAGCGTGTGTGAAGAAGTACACCCCTGCAGGATTATCATTATCTATTCAAATAGCCGGATTCCTCGGATATGGAAACTTGGTCCCCTTGCATAGTTCATAGACAAGTTAAAGTGGATACTCTAAAATGTGCAAGATAAGCGTGAGTGATATGGATGGCGTTCTCGTAGGTAGACGGGAGCGGTTCCATAGTGGTGTATCGATATGGTGAATATGTGGACTCGTCTGCGCCACCTCAAAAGAGTTGCTTGCAGTCGTAGTTCAGGTTAGCCACTGAGTCAAAGCTGGCTTGCTGCAGTTAAACTCCACCACCCCCTTTATTGATACCGATGCATATGTAGATAGTTCTGATGTAAGTCTTGGTGGGTACATTTATACTCACATTTGCCTATGTTATGTTTTGAAGAGAGACGTCAGTCTCGCTAGTAGTTCCGTGTGGACTTCGACATTTAGCTTGATACCTCAGCTACGATCTTGTGCCCTCGGCAGGATCTGGTAGATAGTCAGGCTTCTCAGCCTTCTTCATTTGTAGTTGTCTGTACTCAGACAAGTTAAGCTTCCGCATGTGCTCGTTGCTTGTATGCTCTGTATGTTGGGGTCATGAGACCCATGTTTGTAATACTTGGCTCCTCGGAGCCTAATGAATAAATACTTGAGCCGTAGAGTTATATTGTGATGCCATGTTGTATTTACACATATCGAGCATATTGTGTGTATGATTGAAATGCTTGGTATGTGTGGGATCCGACAATCTAGTTGTTTATCCTTGGCAGCCTCTCTTATGGGGAAATGTAGTCTAGTGCTTCCATGAGCCATAGTAGTCCGTTACAGCCCGGTTCACCGGAGTCCTGTTAGCCCAACACTACTGCTCAGGACACCTGACTGGCCGGCGTGTGTTTCACTTTGTTCCTGTGTCTGTCCCTTCGGGGAAATGTCACGCGGTGACATCCGGAGTCCTGCCTAGCCTGCTACAGCCCAGGTTCCCAGAGTCCTGTTAGCCCAGTGCTACAGCCCGGATTCACACGCTGCTGACCGACATGCTCGATGTGATTCATGTATGCCTGTCCCCATAGGTTAGTGCCGCTTTGGGTTCACGACTAGCCATGTCGGCCTGGCTTCTCTGTCATATGGATGGTAGCGACACTATCATATACGTGAGCCAAAAGGCACAAACGGTCCCGGGCGATGGTAAGGCGACACCGTGGGAATACCGTGCGTGAGGCCGCAAAGTGATATGAGTTGTTACCGGCTAGATCGATGTGACATGAAATCAGGGTCCTGACATTGTGGCAAAGCAACCTGTAGGATCGAACGTATGTCTAGAGGGGGGTGATTAGACTACTCGACCAAACAAAAATCTAGCCTTTTCCCAACTTTAGTTCTTGGCAGATTTTAGCAACTTTGGACAAGTCAGGCAATCTTATCACAATTCAAGTAAGCATGCATAGAGTATATGAGCAGCAGAAAGTAAAGCATGTAACTTGCAAGAATGTAAAGGGAAGGGTTTGGAGGATTCAAACGCAATTGGAGACACGGATGTTTTTGTCGTGGTTCCGATAGGTGGTGCTATCGTACATCCACGTTGATGGAGACTTCAACCCACGAAGGGTAACGGTTGCACGAGTCCACGGAGGGCTCCACCCACGAAGGGTCCACAAAGAAGCAACCTTGTCTATCCCACCATGGCCATCACCCACGAAGGACTTGCCTCACTAGCGGTAGAGCTTCACGAAGTAGGCGATCTCCTTGCCCTTACAAACTCCTTGGTTCAAATCCACAATCTTGTCGGAGGCTGCCAAGTGACACCTAGCCAATCTAGGAGACACCACTCTCCAAGAAGTAACAAATGGTGTGTTGATGATGAACTCCTTGCTCTTGTGCTTCAAATGATAGTCTCCCCAACACTCAACTCTCTCTCATAGGATTTGGAATTGGTGTAAAGAAGATTTGAGTGGAAAGCAACTTGGGGAAGGCTAGAGATCAAGATTCATATGGTAGGAATGGAATATCTTGGTCTCAACACAAGTGTAGGTGGTTCTCTCTAAGAAAATATAGGTTGGGAGTGTAGGTTTGTTCTAATGGCTCTCTCCACGAATGAAGAGGAGGTGGAGGGTTATTTATAGCCTCCACACAAAATCGAACCGTTACACATAACTTCCCAAACTCGGTGGGACTGAATGGTTAAACTCGGTCTGACCAATTTAGCAAAGCTAGTGACCGTTAGGGTTTTCGGTGGGACCGACATGCAACTCGGTAGGACCGATATGATTAGGGTTAGGGCATAACGTAATCTCGGTGAGACCGATTACACAAACTCGGTGAGACCGATTTTGGTAATAAGCTAACCAGAGAGTTGGTCAGGTAAACTCGGTGGGACCGATCGCTCATTTCGGTGAGACCGAAACGTTACGAAGGGAAAACAGAGAGTTTACATTGCAATCTCAGTGGGACCGATCGCTCATCTCGGCGAGACCGAAATGTTACGAAGGGAAATGGAGAGATTACAACCCCATCTCAGTGAGACCGACATCCCTATCGGTGAGACCGATTTGCCTAGGGTTTTGTGGCAGTGGCTAAGACATTTGAAACTCGGTGGCGCCGGATAGGAAAAATCGGAGGGGGCGAGTTTGACTTTTGGTTTAGGTCATATGTGGATGTGAGAAAGTAGTTAAGGATTTTGGAGCATATCACTAAGCATTTTGAGCGAGAACCTCATTAAGCAACGCCTCATCCCTTCTTGATAGTATTGGCTTTTCCTATAGACTCAATGTGATCTTGGATCACTAAAATAGAAAATGTAGAGTCTTGAGCGTTTAGCTTGAGCCAATCCTTTGTCCTTAGCATTTTGAGGGGTCCACTTTTCTCATCCATGCCATGCCAATCATTGAGCTTTCCTGAGATATTAATCTTGAAATAGCATTATCTCAATGAGCTATATGTTGTTAGGAATTACCAAAACCACCTAGGGATAGTTGCACTTTCAATCTCCCCCTTTTTGGTAATTGATGACAACATATAGATCAAAGCTTCGACAAATGATAATAAGAGTGAAAAACATTGTCGCTTTGAGAAGTGTGTGAAAAGCAAGAGCTCCCCCTAAGTTTGTGCATATTTTAAGATTTGCTTTGGACTGCAAATGCACAAAGAGTTAGGATCATGGGTTACTCTTCCATGCCACATACATCTTTGTGGAGCGCTCAAAATGATAATAATTAAAATACATGCACTCATCCCCAAGCAAAGTGAGTGATCACATAAAAGGATAATGTCATCCAACAAGCATTAAGGTAGCATATGATCAAACACATGATCATCCAAGTATCACAAAGGCATAAAGTATCTCAACCAAGCAAATAAACGAAGTTTAACCACCAAACAAAAAGAGAGAATAAAAAGCAACACTCTCTCTCGAAGCCTATGATCTATACATTTTCTCCCCCTTTAGCAACAAGTTACAAAAATTTCATAAAAATTGCATAGTGCTAAATCGACTCTCAGGCTTGGTCTTCAGGTGGTGGTGTAGACAGAACTCCAAGGACGAAGGCATCAGTTGATGTAGATGGAGCGGGTGGAGTAGGTGCTGGAGCTGGTGGCACTGAAGCTGTAGCTGGTGCAGATGAAGTTGCTCTGGTGTCTGGAACAGGCACTGCAGCAGACCTCTAACCTCTGGGCAGTCTAGCAAAAGCATCAGTGGTTGTCTTGCCCTTCTTCTCCTGCACTTCATCCTGAAGTTTCTCAACAACTGACTGGATCTCAGTGACCTTCACATCTAGGTCATAGAACTTCTGCTCCACGATCCTCTCCAAGCTCTCCTGGTTTTGAGTCAGGGTAACCAATCCCTTCTCAATCCTTAGAGTGGAGGCAATCAAGTAGCCAATCTGTTCATGCGTGCTCTTCAGAAGATACTGAGATGCCTCTTCAGTGGTTGGCATCTTTGCAGCCTTTTCAGCCCTTGCCTTCTCCTTCTTGGCTTGTGCGTGCACAGAAGATGGTTCATTTTCATCCATCACCACAGTGTTGTCCTCAAAGTCTGGGTAGATGGGCAGGTGCTCCTTGTCCAGCAGATATGTGCTAGTGCCCATCTTGGAGTTAATCAGCTCCTGGATCTGTGGGGCATATCCACAACTCCTCTTCTGATCTGCAGCTGTCCTCTTTATGGTTTCCACAATTAGGCTCATGACTTTGAACTTCTGTGGGACATCAAAGATGTGAAGCAAGTTAATTGCATGGCCTCTGATCATCTTGTGATCACCTGACTTTGGCAAGAGAGTGTGCCTGAGGATCCAGTTGATTGTTGGCAAGCCTGACAGAAGGTAATGTACTGATCCAAACTTGTGTGTCTCAAGAGCAGCATCTAGGATCTCCTTGTACATGTGTGCCATTGTGTTGTGATCCTTCTTCTTCTTGGCATAGACATCCAAGTCATCTTCACTCTCTTCTGGGGCATTGATCAACTTAGCCCATTCTACAACTGTTGACTGGTACCTAGTACCTTCAGACATCCAGAAAATCCTTCCATCTGGGTAGAAGTGAGCTGTGGAGTAGAACTGCATGATGAGCTCATCATTTCACTTTGTGAGCTTCCAAGCCACAAACTCATCAACTCCACAAGCCTTGAAGCTGTCATATACACCAGGGAAGTGATCCTCATTCCCCTCAATGAATGTCCAATCAACCCATCTCATGTCACACACTATGGGATTCTTGTCAAGTAGGATAGTCTCATAGAAGTCCTGCTGTTCCTTTGTATGGAACCTGTAGTCCACAGCAGTCCTTCTCCTGGTGGCATATGGATCAGACTCTCTCCATTGCCTTAGACCAAAATCCTTCCTTATCTTCATGTTTTCAGCTACTGGATGAGCATCATTGTGATTTGGAATTTTTGGCTTCAACTTCCTTAACACGACAGAATCATCTTCTTCAGTTGCAGCTTTAGGCACTGCGGCCTTGTTCTTCTCTGCTGCTGGGATATTCCTGGTGCTCCTTTTGGGTGCAGTTTTGGGTTTTGGAGCAGCTGGCTTAAGAGTTCCTTTGGGCTTAGATGGAGCAACCCCTGATCTTATGGCATCTCCCATAAGCTTCTGAGGTTTGGGTGCTGGTGTTGCATCCTATTCCTCTTCCTCTTCTTCAGAGTCTTTCATTATTGAAGATCTCCCAAGCACTCTGGCAGTGGTCTTCTTGACCCTTTCCTTTCTTTTCTTTTCTGCCACAACCTGCTCTTTGGGTGCAGATCCCAAAGTATCTTGAGTGGATGTTCTGGCTTTTGACATTGGAGCTCTCTTGGCAGGAACCTTTTGCTTCATCCCTGGCTTAGTGGCAGCAGCTGTGCCATATCCCTTTTTCAGGACTTTCCTCTTTGAGGTGGCTTCTTCTTCCTCAGCCACATAGTCCTCATCCTCTGACCCTGAGGTTCTTTTCTTGCTGGCCCTAGTGGCAGCCTTTGGCAGATTGCTTGGTGTGCTCCTGCTGCCATCATATGAGGTGCTAGAGGGACTAGTGCCCTCACTCAAGTGAACCTGTTCCTCTGACTTGTTCTGACTGTCACTCTGATCTGACATGATGCAAACACTGACATCAGACCTCGTGAATAGATTATAGATGAGGTAGAGTGGATGAGCATCTCAAAGTACATAGGTTTTTGCAAAAGAATGAATCAAAAACTTGGTTTCAGTTTTCCACAGAAAGCATTTCGGATCTACCGATTTGCAAACTCGGTGATACCGACGCAGCTTTTGGAACCTAAACTAGTGAACTTGGTCAGACCAAGTCATAGTTCTGTGGCACCGAGACTGCTAGGGTTTCACAAAGTGCTGAACTCGGTCACACCGATTTGCAATTCTCGGTCAGACCGAGAATCACATGTGCAATGTCCTTAGCCAAATCGGTGGAACCGATTTCATCAACTCGGTTGGTCCGAGATGGTTTCGGCGGAAACCTAACCCTAAATTTTCAATTCATGACTAAACTACAGAGTGTTTTCGATGGATAGAATGATCTCAATCATGGCAAGATACATGGCAAAGCAATGTGCTGGGGAATCGGAGTGAGAACAACACAAATATCAAGTCCATACCCTAGTTCGGCGATGAACTTGCTACGGCGGCAACGGCGGAGACGATCCCATTGACGGCGGCGGAGACCAGTGACAGGAGGCGGCTGGCGACGAGGAGGATGATCCGAAGACCCAGGGAGGCAGAGCAGGCTAAGCGCGGGCGAAGAGGTTTGGAAAGTTTTCTAAAATTTGGACCGCGGATATATATAGCCTGACTCTGTCGGTGTGACCGAGTGGAACAACTCGGTGGCACCGAGATTCACAACTGCAAGCAGTTACTAAAACTCGGTATGACCGAAAAGTTCAAATCGGTTACACCGAGATTGAAAACCTAGATCGACTTAGTGATCTCGGTATGAACGAAATGGATGAATCGGTCAGAATGAAACGCACAAAGAAGTTTTGGATTTTTAAGTCTATGACGAATCGGGGACTCCGAGTGCTCCTCACACAGAGTGGTTCGAATCTGACTTGATCAAACTTTGTGATTCAGCATGAATAGAGTTTGAGATGAGAAAACATAGATAGCTAGAGAAGGTTCTTAGGCATTCTTGTCCATCCACTTGGCAAAAGAAAAAGAAACCAATCAATCAAAACAACAAGTGGATGTCCTCGAATGAGTAAATTATGCGACCAACATGCTCACACAATAAAATGACAAATGAAATATGTGGCAAAGCACACACAAACAATTCTAGCATCTATCAAGCAATTGGCGATGACTAGGTCATCTATATATGAGTATATTAACTTAGGAGTCAAATGAGAACATTTGATCATAGGTCATAGTCATCGTTTAAGCACAAGTGGGGTTACCACTTTTACACAAAGTGTTGTTGTGTTCACACCATTAGAGTTGCTTTAGCTCAATTTTTAGAGTAAAGCTCCCCCTAGATGTGAGATCCCCCCTAAAAGGGATGAACTAACCTTGGGTTTTGTCGATGATGACTTCATGTAGGTGTTGAAGATGTGGATGCTCTAAGTTGATGTAGATCATTCGGAGCTATCCTTTGGAGTGAGTTGCACTTTCAATACCTACACGGGTTAGTCCCACAAGGAACAAATAGGGATATCCATAGACATAGAGTGATGCACACACAAGATGATGTCCATGAAAGCATTAGGTTACCTTGTCCCTTGTCTTACCAACAAGAGGGTTTGTGACTCCTTGAACTAGTGCAAGATGTGGAAGTTGATTGCACTTGTTCTTACCAAAATGATAAGAGTGAAGTATGTTAGCGGAGTCACCCTCAAGAACTCTCTAGTTCTTCTTCTTCGGGATCCACACCATATTGATGGGAATCCTCAGAGTTGTAGTTGTACTTGATGAAGTGGAACTTGAAGTAGTCTTGGGAACCCACTTGACCAAGGCCTTAGGAGCTTCTTCAAATGCATCAATTTCCTCTTGAAGCTTGTCCTTGCCTTTTTCCTTGTGGTCTTGTGGTGGAAGATCATCTTGAGCTTGTGTCCTTTTGAAAGAAGTAGGATCATACTTATCTTGTTGAGGAACAAACTTCGTCTTGGGGTATTGATCTTCTTCCCACTCAACTCCATTGGCATTGAACTTTCGTTCAAAACCAATACCTTGGTTCTTCCGGTGCCTTCCTTGCTTGCGTACAATTTCCTCGAATTTCTTACTCCCGGCAAGGCTCTTGTAAACACCTTTCTCTATGATTCCCTTCAATAAGCTATTTTCTTGCTCAAGTGTAACTTGGCTAAGAGAATCATTAGTGGAATCAAGAGAACTACTAGAAGCAACAACATTGGATTTAGCATGATTATTGTTACTACTAGAGGAAGAATCCTTCTTGTTCTTGTTACTAGACTTGACTTGAGGCATGTAAGTGGATAAGAGTAAACACTTGGCAATGTAATAAGAACTTTTCTTGTGAAGATCATCATTGATTGCCTTTAACAACTCATGCTCTTGCTCAAGATTGAGCTTCTCAAAACGTAATTTCTCATGAGTCCTTAAAAGTTCTCAATGATCTCCTAAGATAGTTTCATGAGCTAACTTAAGAGTGTTTAGTTCTTTAGTTAGAGACTCAATCTTCTCCTTATCATTATCATTCCTTTCATCTTGATTAGCATGATTAATTGATGTTTCATCATAGTATTCATCACTAGAGTTGTCAACAAGTAAATCATCATCACCTAACAAGTCATCTTCATCACTATTGAAATCAACATACTCGGGGTGTGATACCTTTGGGCCTTTAGCCATGAAGCACCTTCCAATTCCTTCATTTGGTGAATCAAATATGTCGTAGGAGTTGGTTGACACAAGTGCTAGACCGACAACACCTTCATCTTGAGTATATTCGGAGTCAGAGTGATATCTTCTCTCAGAGTCATTGTTGGAGTCGGAGCCGGAGCCGGATACCCATTCACCAACATGGGCTTGATGTCTTCGTTTTGTGTAGCTCCTTGATGACTTGTCCTTCCTTTCCGAATCTTTGCTTCTTCGGGCTGTTCTTCATTCATAACGATCATCTCTACCCCTTCTCTCTCTTGACGGTGATTCTTCTCTTCTACTTCTTCCTTTTGGAGAATCTTCTCTTCTCTTGTAGGGTGCCGTACACTCATTGGAATAGTGTCTGGGTCTTCCACAATTGTAGCAGTTTCGCTCTCAACTAGAAGATCTTTTGTCATTGTAGGACCTTGACTTGGAACTTCTCTCTTTACTTCTACTTTTGTAGAACTTGTTGAAGTTCTTCACGATTAGGCTCAATTCTTCATTGAAGGTTTGTTTCTCACTTGATGATGTGGGGCTTCACATGAGGCTTTGTAAGCACCACTTGACTTGTTGGAGCTCCTCCTTATCCTTGAGTGACATCTCATGAGCAACAATTCTTCCAATGACTTCCGTTGGCTTGAGATCTTTCTAATTTGGCATCATTTGGATCAGTGTGCATATGGTATCATATTTTCCATCCAAGGCTCTTAGGATCTTCTTGATGATGAATTTGTCGGTCATCTCTTCACTTCCTAAGCCGGCAATCTCATTTGTGATAAGAGCAAGCCTAGAGTACATTTCAGCGACACCTTCACCATACTTCATTTTGAACTTGTCAAGTTGACTTTGAAGCACATCTAACTTGGATTCCTTGACGGAGTCGGTACCTTCGTGCATATCAATCAAAGTATCCCAAATTTCCTTTGCATTCTCAAGACGGCTGATTTTGTTGAATTCTTCGGGGCACAATCCGTTGAAGAGGATATCACAAGCTTGAGCATTGTATTATAGCATCTTCAACTCTTCCGCGGTAGCTTCACGGTTCGGTTCTCTCCCATCAAAGAATTCACCTTGCAAGCCAACACACACAATAGCCCAAACGGCGGGGTTATGTCCAAGAATATGCATTTTCATCTTATGCTTCCAACTAGAAAAATTAGTGCCATCAAAGTAAGGACCTCTATGGTGGTAATTTCCCTTGCTATACGCCATACTCTCCTAGGTTGTGAAACCAAGGCTATGACTTCCAAAAGCTATGAAAATCAAAGATAATGGAGACCAAAGCTCTTATACCACTTGTAGGATGGAAAGTATGTCTAGAGGGGGGTGATTAGACTACTCGACAAAATAAAAATCTAGCCTTTTCCCAGTTTTAGTTCTTGGAAAATTTTTGCAACTTTGGAAAAGTCAAGCAATCTTAACACAATTCAAGCATGCATGCATAGAGTATATGAGCAGCGGAAAGTAAAGCATGTAACTTGCAAGAATGTAAAGGGAAGGGTTTGGAGGATTCAAACGCAATTGGAGACACGGATGTTTTTGTCGTGGTTCCGATAGGTGGTGCTATCGTACATCCACGTTGATGGAGACTTCAACCAACAAAGGGTAACGGTTGCACGAGTCCACGGAGGACTCCACCCACGAAGGGTCCACGAAGAAGCAACCTTGTCTATCCCACCATGGCCATCACCCACGAAGGACTTGCCTCACTAGTGGTAGGTCTTCACGAAGTAGGCGATCTCCTTGCCCTTACAAACTCCTTGGTTCAAATCCACAATCTTGTCGGAGGCTCCCAAGTGACACCTAGCCAGTCTAGGAGACACCACTCTCCAAGAAGTAACAAATGGTGTGTTGATGATGAAATCCTTGCTCTTGTGCTTCAAATGATATTCTCCCCAACACTCAACTCTCTCTCACAGGATTTGGATTTGGTGTAAAGAAGATTTGAGTGGAAAGCAACTTAGGGAAGGCTAGAGATCAAGATTCATATGGTAGGATTGGAATATCTTGGTATCAACACAAGTGTAGGTGGCCCTCTCTCAGAAAATGTAGGTTGAGAGTGTAGGTTTGTTCTGATGGCTGTCTCCACGAATGAAGAGGAGGTGGAGCGGTATTTATAGCCTCCACACAAAATCTAACCGTTACACATAACTTCCCAAACTCGGTGGGACCGAATGGTTAAACTTGGTCTGATTGATTTAGCAAAGCTAGTGACCGTTAGGGTTTTCGGTGGGACCGACATGCAACTCGGTAGGACCGATATGATTTGGGTTAGGGCATAACGTAATCTCGGTGAGACCGATTACACAAACTCGGTGAGACCGATTTTAGTAATAAGCTAATCAGAGAGTTGGTCAGGTAAACTCGGTGGGACCGGTCGCTCATTTTGGTGAGACTGAAACGTTATGAAGGGAAAACAGAGAGTTTACATTGCAATCTCGGTGGGACCTATCGCTCATCTCGGTGAGACCAAAATGTTACGAACCGGAAACAGAGAGATTACAACCCCATCTCGGTGAGACCGAGATCCCTATCGGTGAGTCCGATTTGCCTATGGTTTTGTGGCAGTGGCTAAGACATTTGAAACTCGGTGGCGCCGGATAGGAAAAATCAGTGGGGCCGAGTTTGACTTTTGGTTTAGGTCATATCTGGATGTGAGAAAGTAGTTGAGGGTTTTGGAGCATATCACTAAGCATTTTGAGCAAGAACCTCATTAAGCAACACCTCATCCCTCCTTGACAGTATTGGCTTTTCCTATAGACTCATTGTGATCTTGGATCACTAAAATAGAAAATGTAGAGTCTTGAGCTTTGCGCTTGAACCAATCCTTTGTCCTTTGCATTTTGAGGGGTCCACTTTTCTCATCCATGCCATGCCAATCATTGAGCTTTCCTGAGATATTAATCTTGAAATAGCATTAGCTCAATGTGCTATATGTTGTTAGGAATTACCAAAACCACCTAGGGATAGTTGCACTTTCACCACCATTCATAATTCTTTCATACATGTCACTCCTGGTTCATTGCATATCCCGGTACACCGCCGGAGGCATTCATATAGAGTCATCTTTTGTTCTAGCATCGAGTTGTAATCATTGAGTTGTAAATAAATAGAAGTATGATAATCATCGTTTTCTAGAGCATTGTCCCAAGTGAGGAAATTAAAAAAAAGAGAAAGGCCATATTAAAAAGAAGAAGAAGAAAAAGGCCTAAGTAAAAAATGAGAGAAAAAGAGAGAGGGGACAATGTTACTATCCTTTGCCACACTTGTGCTTCAAAGTAGCACCATAACCTTAATGATAGAGAGTCTCTTGTTTTGTCACATTCATATACTAGTGGGAAAGTTTCATTATAGAACTTGCCTTGTATATTCCAACAATGGGCCTCCTCAAGTGCCCTAGGTCTTCGTGAACAAGCAAGTTGGATGCACACCCACTTAGTTTCTTTTGTTGAGCTTTCATACATTTATAGCTCTAGTGCATCCGTTGCATGGCAATGCCCACTCCTTGCATTAACATCAATCGGCGGGCATCTCCATAGCCCATTGATTAGCCTCGTTGATGTGAGACTTTCTCCCTTTTTGTCTTCTTCACATAACCCCCATCATCATATTCTATTCCACCCATAGTGCTATGTCCATGGCTCGCGCTCATATATTGCGTGAAAGTTTATAGGTTTGAGATTGCTAAGGTATGAAACAATTTCTTGGCTTGTCATCGAGGTTGTGCATGATGAGAGCATTCTTGTGTGACGAAAATGAAGCATGACTAAACTATATGATTTTGTAGGGATGAACTTTCTTTGGCCATGTTATTTTGAGAGGACATAATTGCTTAGTTAGTATGCTTGAAGTATTATTTTTATGTCAATATGAACTTTTATCTTGAATCTTTCAGATCTGAATATTCATACCACAATTAAGAAGAATTACATTAAAATTATGCCAAGTAGCACTCCGCATCAAAAATTCTGTTTTTATCATTTACCTACTCGAGGACGAGCAGGAATTAAGCTTGGGGATGCTTGATACGTCTCCAACGTGTCTATAATTTTTGATTGCTCCATGCTATATTATCTACTCTTTTGGACATTATTGGGCTTTATTATCCACTTTTATATTATTTTTGGGACTAACCTACTAACCGGAGGCCCAGCCCAGAATTGTTGTTTTTTTGCCTATTTTAGGGTTTCGAAGAAAAGGAATATCAAACAGAGTCCAAACGGAATGAAACCTTCGGGAACGTGATTTTCTCAACGAACAAGACCCGGGAGACTTGGACCCTATGTCAAGAAACAAGAGAGGAGGCCATGAGGTAGGGGGCGCGCCTACCCCCTAGGCGTGCCCTCCACCCTCGTGGGCCCCCTGTTGCTCCACCGACGTAGTCCTTCCTCCTATATATACCTACGTACCCCCAAACGATCAGATACGGAGCCAAAACCCTAATTCCACTGCCGCAATTTTCCGTATCCACGAGATCCCATCTTGGGGCCTGTTCCAGAGCTCCACCGGAGGGGGCATCGATCATGGAGGGCTTCTACATCATCACCATAGCCCCTTCGATGAAGTGTGAGTAGTTCACCTCAGACCTACGAGTCCATAGTTATTAGCTAGATGGCTTCTTCTCTCTTTTTGGATCTCAAAATACAATGTTCTCCCCCTCTCTTGTGGAGATCTATTCGATGTAATCTTCTTTTTGCGGTGTGTTTGTTGAGACCGATGAATTTTGGGTTTATGATCAAGTCTATCTATGAACTATATTTGAATCTTCTCTGAATTCTTTTATGTATGATTGGTTATCTTTGCTAGTCTCTTCGAATTATCAGTTTGGTTTGGCCTACTAGATTGATCTTTCTTGCAATGGGAAAAGTGCTTAGCTTTGGGTTCAATCTTGCGGTGTCCTTTCCTAGTGACAGTAGGGGCAGCAAGGCACGTATTGTATTGTTGCCATCGAGGATAACAAGATTGGGGTTTCATCATATGGCATGAGTTTATCCCTCTACATCTGCTTAAGGCGTTACTCTGTCTTCATTAACTTAATACTCTAGATGCATGCTGGATAGCGGTCGATGAGTGGAGTAATAGTAGTATATGCAAGCAGGAGTCAGTCTACTTGTCTCGGACGTGATTCCCATATACATGATCATACCTATATATTCTCATAACTATGCTCAATTTTGTCAATTGCTCAACAGTAATTCGTTCACCCACCGTAGAATACCCATGCTCTTGAGGGAAGCCACTAGTGAAACCTATGGCCCCCGGGTCTATCTTCATCATATTAATCTTCCAATACTTAGTTATTTCCTTTGCTTTTTACCTTGCTTTTATTTTACTTTGCATCTTTATCATAAAAATACCAAAAATATTATCTTATCATATCTATCAGATCTTATTGTAAGTGGCCGTGTAGGGATTGACAACCCCTTATCGCGTTGGTTGCGAGGATTTATTTGTTTTGTGCAGGTACGAGGGACTCGCGCGTAGCCTCCTAATGGATTGATACCTTGGTTCTCAAAAACCGAGGGAAATACTTACGCTACTTTGTTGCATCATCCCTTCTTCTTCGGGGAAAACCAACGCAGTGCTCAAGAGGTAGCAGGTGTCGGCACGTCGGGAGGTCTTGCTGGACTTGTTTTACCATTGTCGAAATGTCTTGTGCGCCGGGATTCCGAGAGCCGTGCCCGTGGTTATGTGGCAGATGGGAATTTGTTAACACCCCATTGTAGAGAACTTGACACTTGACTTATCTAAAATACACCAACCGCGTGTGTAACCGTGATGGTATCTTTTCGACCAGGTTCGGGAAGAGAACACGGTGGGGTTATGTTTGAACGTAAGTAGTTCAGGATCACTTCTTGATCACTTCTAGTTTATGACCGTTGCGTAGTTTCTCATCTTACTCTTGTACTCGCATGTTAGCCACCATATTTGCTTAGTTCTTGTTACAACTCCACCATAACCTCATCCTACGTATAAGCTTAAATAGTCTTGATCTTGCGGGTTTTGAGAATGCTGAATCCTCGTGACTGACAAATACTACTAGAACAGTTGTAGGTGCCGATGATACCAGTGCAGGTGATGCCACCGAACTCAAGTGGGAGTTCGACGAAGACCTTGGCCATTACTATGTTTCCTTTCCGGATGATCAGTAGTGGCGCCCAGTTGGGGACAATCGGGATTTAGCATTTTGGGTTGTCGTCTTTTCATTTGGTTCCGTCCGTAGTCGGACTATGTGTGTACTCTGAATGATTTATGGATTATTTGATCATTGTGTGACATGGTGATTGTAAGCCAACTATTTATTTATCCTTGTTCTTGTACATGGGATTGTGTGAAGATGACCCTTCTTGCGACAAAACCAAAATGCGGTTATGCCTCTAAGTCGTGCCTCGACACGTGGGAGATATAACCGCATCTTGGGTGTTACAAGTTTGTATCAGAGCCATCCCCGACTTAGGAGCCCCCTACTTGATCGAATCGTTGACGTTGTTGAGTCTAGAACAAAAATGTTTTGAGTCTTAGGATTGTATATATCGGAGAGTAGGATTCTTTTTACTCCTCGGTCTCCTTTGTCACTCTGGTGAGGTCTCCTGACGTAGATGTTTTGACTTTCCTCTCCTCATTTTTCACTAAAATATTTTTAGGATCACGCGGGTATCTTGGGATCATTCTGATATTCTTATGACGAGAACATTGTTCTTGGTGCCTCCTGACATTTAGGGGTTGTGGTAGTGTCCCGGGGAGTTGAGCTCTAAGGTGTTGTCATCACAATTTTATCGTTGTAGTTCTGGAATACCTGAGTTTGCCGACATCAAAAATCTCTTTTATGCACTTAGTGGTGAGATAACCTCAACGCCACCCAGTACTAGGGAGGGAGTTCGGGAGTATTGCCACAACTCATATAATAGATGCTTTTTGAAGGTTGAGGTACACAAATTCCGGAGTTTTCTTGGTTATGTGTTGACGGATGGATACAGTTGGAGCGTAGGGCTTGTTAGTTGTGTGATATATATTGTGCCTCCCTGTATCCCCAACACCAGATTGCATAACCAGAAAGTTTCAAGAGTTAATAGGTTGGAATTCAAGTAGCTCTTAGTTATTCTTCCGGCAGATATTTGGTATGTGATTGGGTGATCCTTACCACTTATTTGTTCCAGTCGTACCTTGTTGTTTCATTCATCAACCTTTATCTAAGTGGCTTACCACCTTAATGGTCATGTAATGTTAACTTTGGAATTCATTCGTTCAATCTCTGTTCGAATGGCTATTGTGAAGACTATATGTTGCAATTTCTATCCGTTGATTCAGCTTGTCTATCTATCTATCAAGGTTCTAATGGATGTCACCCTCTTCAAGATGGCTCCTCCAACGTGTCTGAATCTGGACCGCAATGATGGGGATCAGGCAAACCCTCCACCTCCGCCACCTCCTCCACCTCCGCCACCTCCGCCACCTCCTCCGCCTCCGGAGGCATGGCAAGCTGTCATGCACTACAAAAAAATACACTTTCGTGATGATACGTGTTTGTCACAGTAAGTCACTTTTTTTGTCATGCATGTACATCCATGACAAATTTATGACAGAATCAAGATAGTCATACCTGTGCTGTCGTAGAAGTGTTCCATGACATTACGAAAATTATCATCACGGAAGTGTCCACTTCCATGACGATAAATCGCGCGTCACAGAAGTGCTTCATCAAGGGTGACCGACACGTGGCATCCACCGTAACAGAACACCGTTAAGCTATCGGGTCGGGTTTTGGATCCGATAACCCGTTAACAACCCCGACCAATGGGGATTTTCCACGTGTAAAATCATAATTGGCTGGAGGAAACACGTGTCGGCTCATCGTTGGGACAGATGTCAACCACTCATTGGACGGAAGGCGCCTATGATACGTTGACACATGGCACGGCCCAACAGAGGCCCATTCCTGTGAAAATGCCGGCCCGTTTGACTTGGTCAAAAGGTGGCGGGCCGGCCCATGGAAAGCCTGTTAACGACATGTTCGCATATAGCCCATTTACAGCCCGCTAACCCAAGGCCCGTTACGCCCTATCTGAATTAAGCCCAGTAGCGTCATCTGGGCCATCCAATATGATTCTAGCCTGTTTTCACTTCTGGCCCATGTATGGCCCATGACGTCTTTCGGCCCACATGAGGCCCTATGTAACTCTTGGCCTATTAACGGCCCGTGGTGAAACTGGCCCGTAATGAACAGTGTATCACTTTACACGCATTAACGGCCCGTGGTGAAACTGGCCCGTAATGAACAGTGTATCACTTTACACCCATTAACGGCCCGTGGTGAAACTGGCCCATAATGAACAGTGTATCACTTTATACCCATTAACAGCCCGTTATTCCGTTGGGCCGTTTACAGCCCATGTTATCTTTCGGCCTTCTCAGAGCCCATTTATTCTTGGGCTCATTTCCAGCATTTGTTTACTTACGGCTCGTTACTGTCATTTTCTGCTTGTGGGCCAAATTTAGCACGTGGTTACAGTCGGCCCGTTTGTGGTCCGTTAATACGTTGGGCCGTTTTCATAGCGTCATCAAATACGACCTATTAACGATGGCCCATTACGATCGGCCCATGAACGGACGATTCCAACTCTAGCCCGTTTACGGCCATAATGCGGCCTGTTATTGGCCCATGTTTGGCCAATCGATCATACGACCCGTATAAGGCCCATTGATGATATGACCCGTAGAAGGCCCATTGTTTCTACGGCCCGTAGAAGGCCTACTGTTTCTACGGCCCGTAGAAGGTCCACTGTTTCTACGGCCCATAGGAGGCCCAGTGTCACTATAGTAAATATTAGCCCATGGTTATTATGGCCTAGTTTCAAAAAATAGGTTATTGCAGCCACTAGTTAACCGCGGAAAAAGAACTGCAATGACCACAAGCAAAAAAATAAACAAGACAACAAGGAAATAAATAAGCAAGCAACTAACGCTAGGCTATCATAGCTATTACACATATTACATCCACTGGGCATCAAAGTTCGCCACCAGTGCAAATATAGGGAACAAAGCAGCATATCATATACACTGGCTGTCAAAATTGGCGAACAGTGCAAATAAACGCGGCGGCAAAACAAGAGCATAACTGAAACAACTTCAGAAGAGCTCAAGAAACGTTATCCTGGGTATCCACCATGCTGGCAATAAGCTTAGCAAGCTGATTAGCTTTGTCCTGTTTGGCGCTAAAATCCTCCAACACTTGTTGTTGCACCAGAAAGTATGCATCGGAATGCTCCAGGGACTTCCGCGGTCCTTCCGCTTCTTGTCGCAGCACAGCTGATCGATGTCTTTCAGCTTGTAGTTGAGACTCAAGAAACCGAACTGATTCAGATAGTGAGTTTGAATAGCTTGTGCAAGCGGTAGTGGCCAGTAACTCCAACACTAAACCAAGACAGGATGTGTCACTATCCTGAACCTTATCTGCATTACTTCCTTTACCGTTGCTTAATAAGGCACTCTTCCCCAATATTCTGTCAGCATTCTAAAAGAAGAAACAAGCAGACACATAACAAGTTTAGCATTTACTAGTATATGAAACTCATTTCGGTGAACCAGTTCATTAGTAAGGTGGACAGGATTAAACTACCATGTCTTCTATTGCCAAGTACTAGTACATAATAAAAGCATCAAACAAACATATATCTATGTCCTATGGTAGCAATGGAATCTTAAATTAGAACAGTTGTTCTTCAGGTTTAGGCACTTTTTCTACATGAACAAAGTACAGTAAGACGCAAGAATATAATACTTAAAAATAGAAAATGAGCTCATAGACCTTACCACATTCTTGGTTCGGGACCAGTACAGAACAAGGCGTTCCCAGTCATCGTCCAGTAAATATGTCTCAGGAGAACATAAGGGAATTTGATGAGTTTCTTTGCCGGTGAAGTACGTTTTCTTCAGGTAATTCCGATACTGCCACCAAGCATTCTTGAAGATAGAAGAGGTATTAGCACAGGTTACCTCATCCTGAGTTTCCAAATCGGTCCTTCTCTATAGAGAAAAATGGGAAAATTTGCTTTATTATAACCATCATGGAGGTAGGATGTATGGGACGAAGCAAAGTAATTGACATGAATAACATTACTTACACATAACTCCTGGACAAACACCTGCAACTGGCATTTTCCTTCATATTTAGTATAATATTTCCAAGATGGGAAGATACGCACATACGATTTAACAACATCAAATGTGATAGATGCTAAACTACGACTAGCTGGTTGTGCTTCCTCCACAGGAATAGGCATACTAACTGGTGGAGTTGGGGTTCGCTGTGATAGTACTGGCCCTATGGGCACTGGAGTTTCCTTACTAACTGCTCTTGTTTGGGAGCTCTGTGGTGGAGATGGTGCTGTGTCAACAGGAACTGGGTTACTATCGGCTGGGGTTGGGGTTAGATTGGGTGAAGCTGGTTCTCTGTCCATCGTAGTAGGGGTACAATCTACGAGAGTTTGGGTTATGTGTGGTAGGGCTGGTTCTTGTGCATGTACAGCCGGGGTGCTATCTCCACCAAGAGGTAGCACTGTTTTATTTGAAGACCGTGTTTTTAGTCCGTTAGATACAGGCATCACCCGCTCCAATTCAAATGGCTGATAAACAGGAAACATAGTTGAATGTACAGACATTGTATGAGAGACAGATGCAATAGATAGTGTGGAAAAAAGAGGGCATGAAATAGTTGACATGTATATTGTTTAACTAAAATGGATAGCATGACATAATTTCACATATATGATGTCTATCTAAACTGGATAGGATAGCATAACATAATTCAAAGATATGATGAATAACTAAACAGGATCGCATGACATAATTCACCTACATGTTATCTAAGTAATCAGGATCGCATCATTTAATTCACATATGTGATTTATATGCTAAATAGAGGGCATTCGACATGATGTCTGAACTAAGAACGTGGTGTTGAATATTGTGTATATGATGTCTAAACTATGCAATGCAAGACACCGTATGCATGAGATGAGCAGTATAACCGTGCCAAGTTAGAGCATACACCTCAGTGGGGGAATAGGACTGGTCATCTGTCTCTGAATCCATCTGTGAGGAGCTATCGGGACCCAACAAGAGATCTGCTTCGACAGGTAGCACTATCTGCTCTGAAGGCCTTGTATTCACTCCAGATTTTTCCATCTCCCACCCAAATGGCTGATTCATAGGAAGAGTAGTTTAATGTACAAACATTTTCGACAAATGGAAATGTAATGAAGAAAAGGATGGGCAAGATATCATTCAAATATATGATGCCTGGTTAAACAGGATGGCGTTGCACATTTCACATATATTATGGCTGGCTAAAAGACATGAGACTGCATAATTCCCATATATGATATAGAAACTAAACAGGTGGCATTACAGAACATGTCTAAACTAAGCAGATGACATATATGATGTTAAAAGTAGGCACTGCAAGGCAACATATGCATGATATGACTAACATCATCATGCCAAGGTAGAGCAAACACCTTGGGGGGGCGGTAAATAGGAGTGGTCAGCGGCGTCCGAATCCGCCTCAGAACAGATATCTTCCTCTGGATTACAATCTGGAGAGGGGTGGGGAGGGTTTGCCATTGAACCCACCATGGAGCGATGTCTGCATGACATTGTATTGCCGCGCAAAACTCTTCTCTTTTTCTCTACATGTTCAGCATGACTGTGTACAATATCTGACATGCATACAAAAAAAATATGGTGAGATTATGTAAGGAGAGCATGCAGAAATTTAGAGTGATGGTAACAACCAGTGGATCGATGTTTTTCCGTTGAACCAAAATAGCCCTAATGGATCAACGTGAATGTATAGTAATAAGTGATGCAACAAGTGTACAACCTCTTTGCCGTAGCCGTGTCGACCTCAGCATCATTGGGTTGGTCGCTGAAGTAGTTGAGGCAGAGGTGGCTATCGGAGGTGTGGAGGAAGATCTGAGGAATCTGTAGACGGCGTCCAGGGCACTGCTCTGTTGTGACGGATCGTTCTGTCATTGGAGCAGCTCCCGTGAGCCGTAAGATGTCAAGGCTAAAGCAGCACAAGATAGACATCGTCAATCTCAAGTGGGATTCTAATAGCATCTCCAATAGATGATGTAAAATGGATGTAAAATTAACATCACCAAAAACCACCTGACTACAACAGATGAGGTAAAAACTGTTGACTCTGAACTTAACTGTCAAAACTGAAATTTACTGTGGAATCTAAATGCTATTGTCGAAACTGAACGCAATGGTACCAGAGAGGCACTTGACATGTAGTTTAGGGAGGGCCTGCAGTTCATCTTCAACCTGCACCCCCCTGAGCCGCCAGCCACCACCGGCCGAACCGCCGGCCCCAGCACCGCCTCGCCGCCCCGAAACAACTCGCCACCGCCGCCCCGGCCAGCCCTCTAGGCCCCTCGCCCCCACCCTGAACCCTAAGATAGATAGTGGGGTACCTCTCCGGCGAGCCCCCGTCCCTGCTGCGGGTGGTTCTTCCTTAACTCCGGCGAGCCCCCCAACCCCTGAAAACCGACTGACCCAAAAGTCAATTCAGTCGACTGAAGTGTGGCTAAATCGGAGCAGAGCAGCAGCACGAGCGAGGGGGAGAGCAGCAGCAGCAGCTGGGCGAGCGAGCGATCGAGCGAGAGCCAGAGCAGCAGCAGCAGATCCGGCTGGTATGGACGCCGCCGCCGAAGGGGCCTCGCACCGGGGGAGAGCCGCCATGGAGATGTCGCCGGCGGCGCCGGCTTCAAGGTAGCCACTCCATGGGGGCGCCGGATGGAGCACCGTCGTCGCCGGGAGGTCGAGTTAAGGAGAAGGTGCGATGCGATGAGTGTACAACCTCTTTGGTGGCGCCGAGTAGGCCTCGGCTTCATCCGAGGATTCGGTGAGGATGCTGTAGTTCCGGTGGAGCAGGTTAAGGCGGCGCTGTGGGGATGGAGCAGCCGCGATAGACGAGGAGATCATCGGAGCAGCTCCTTGGAGGTGGAGGACGGGGCGGCTGAACCGGCGGGACAGCGAGATGGACGACAAATCCTCATCCGGGGAGGTGGACGAGGGTCGTCGAGCTGTTGCGCTGGACGACGTTGTCGGGGAAGAGGCTCCGGCTGGGCAGCCGTGACGTGGCGGGCAGAGGAGGGTGGGGTTTCGCGGCTAGAGCGGAGAGGTTATGGTGGCCTGGGATTTCGAATGGCGAAAACGGGGCGATGGGAGGGGGTGAAGCATGACTTAGGAACGCACTTGTCCAAAATGTAGGGTGTGTTACAAAAGTACCCCCCACCGATTTGAACTAGCGGCCCTTTCGACTCAGGGTTAGAAGGGGGATTTCGTGTGTCGGGATTTGGCAGCTGGAGGGAGTTTTCGCGCGCGTTGTAATTTCAGGATAGCAAGGCGCGGGTTGTGAAGGCGCCAGTTTTGGGAGCACGATATCTGAATTTTTGGGATGTAACAAGACACGGGTTGAATTTTAGGGACAAGCCTAACATGTAGTAATATTGTACTTGTACGTACCAAATCAATGCGCACTTCCCTCAACCAAAAAGAAAACGAAAAAAATAAAACTATTCACACCACACAAAGAGAGAGTCTTGCCCCGTTTTACTAAACAAATTCTATTCAAAGCTACTCCCTCCTTCCATCTATATAGGGCCTAATGCGTTTTTCGATGCTAACTTTGACCAAATATTAGAGCAATGATATATGACATGCAACTTACACAAAGCACACCGTTAAATTCGTCTGTGAAAGGTTCTTTCAATGATATAATTTTCACATTGTGCATGTCATGCACTATTAATCTTGTCAATAGTCAAAGGCGGTCTTAAAAATCTCATTACGCCCTATATAGATGGAAGGAGGGAGTATGAATCCATGTTATGTCCGATTAATTTTTTTTGCTTGTTGTATAATGCATGTAACCTACTCATACCAACATTTTAGTGCATTCCAAATGCCTATACTACCGCTGCAATTCGAACTAAATTTGAATTCATTTCTCTATTTCAATAAGAATCTACAATCATGATTGTTGCCAACTTCAACCATCATAGTTTCCTTGCTATCCGCCAGATATAAATCAGACGACCTATAATGCAGGATGGCAGGCACACCATCATCAACAACCCCGTTTTTTATAATAGTAGAGATAAAACATATTAAATGTAGTATACCATGTTCATAATCACACCGTGTGTATCACCGTTATATATATTCACACATCCGTCGGTTTGAAACACTATGATAAATTCTTCAAATATCTGAATTCACTTTTTATAATGAAGTATATATGATCTCTATTCGTCTTTTACACCCACACAACCCTCTTATCTTTGTAGCTAGCGCTAACTTTCTCTTGTGCATGCACATGCCCGCATCCCTCTCACCCTCCCTCAGCATTCTCTAGCTCCATCGCGCAAATTCGTCTTTTCACTTTAGGTCGTTCACCCACGGTGTGTGTAGGCCCCCCCAGCTCCTTCTTTACGGCACACATCGATCGATATGCCTCTCTAGCCAGGTGTGCCTAGCACAAACACAAGCTTCCCCTCTTCTCTTGTCACTGTCCATGCCTCACTCCCACCACTCTTTTCGTCATTCTCGTACTCACACACTCCTCCCCCTCGATATAGTATGCCTCTCGTACCACCTCCTACATGCATCCCTCTCTCTCTATCCTTCTCCTCGTGCCTCATTTGGTTCTAACACACACATGCATGTATACCGATCGATCTCCCAACATATACCTAGATCGACTTTAACTACCCCCATCGATCGACGTACCTCACAAGTTATGTCTCTCCTTTCTCTTACAAAGGGCGATTGATCTTCCTATGTAGTTACGTCTGCTTACCACAGCCACATCGTCCCCCCTCATCATTCGTGCATGCCTCCTGACCCGTCTCTCACACGCACGTGCACAGACAACAAGCAGCCATCTCCTCTCTTATTGATATTGCGGGCGTGCCCTCCGTTTTCTAGCAAGCCTATCCCACCATTTGTTAGAAGCAACTCCACTACCACCCCCTCCAACACTCTAGCTCTGTCTCTCTCACAACCTTATTCATCTCCTGCACATATGCATGGATGTCGATCGATCTCCCTTAATACATGAGGCACATCGATCTCCTTAATACATGAGGTAGGCCTCTCTCCTCCTCCACACATATACCAGCCATTGTACCTCTATAGTTAATTGGGCCTCCCTCTTCCCCCACCACACACCGATAGTCGAGCGCTGCAGGTAGGTATCCATGCCACAGAGACAAACTGCACATGTCCTATCTCACGTTCCAGTAGGCCAACCACTCTATATCTTTGACGTGGGCACACACAAATTCGATGGCACTCTTTATCGATCGCGCGCGCGCACACACACACACACATCATCCCTCTCTTCGATTCTATGGACACCTCAAGCCGATGATACCTCCACTCTCTTCTCGTGGATCGCCCCCTCTATATATATGTTATATCCATGACTCTATTTCACACACATTGCATATGTTAAATTTTTTGATTGACCCCCCCCCCCCCAAAACTCTCAAGAACCCACACACTATATCTCTATAGGTTTGTATCTCTCTCACAAAACCCCACGCAGGTGGTGTACGTATACAAGAAGAGAATAGGTGCACCATGCACGTACTCATGCTTCGTGCCCAGCCACACCCGCGCGGGTACACGGTGGAGCTCATTTCTTTACAAAATGGCAGCCCACGTGCTAATTTGAACGCCTGTGGCGGTTGTTTACCTAGGGAGGTCGTGTACCACACGTGCACGAAACAAAGTTCGACTTGACGCGTTGCCGCGTTATTTTTAAATAAAGTTATAGCGCTCAATGACACGTACACAGAATATAAAACGATTTTTATGGAGGAAAAGGTTGTCCGCTCTTCAAAGTATCTCACACAAGGCTCCGGTGGCCTCTCTCTCTCATCGTTGGTCATTGATCCGGCCGCATCCCGTCCGCCGGGGGAAAGGGAGTGCAGTGGCCTCTCTCTCTCACCGTTGGTCACTGATCCGGCCGCATCCCGTTCGCCGGGGGAAAGGGAGGAAGTGCATCGTTTCTCCATTAGACGGCGCCGAGGCAACACATCCCGATCTGCAGTACACGCCGTTCTCTCTGACCAAGCTCCGACGCGGCAGGGCCTACGCCACCTGCTCATAGATTCCGCCCGCCGCCGCTCACCTAGTTACATCCCGATGACCTCCAGGTATCCCCTCCAGCCTTGCTCCACTGCCCGTTTTCCCACGTCGCTGCATGTGGATCTTCCATAGTTCTTTGCCCAAAACGTCGCTCGTCCGGCATACTTTCCATATTGCATTCTCGTCCTCACACCGTTTTAGACAAACACAACCGTGTTGTTATCTTCCCTTAGGACAAGGAATATGCTTCTTTTTTGTCGTCGCATGTGTCATCAACTGTTATTGGCCAGTAGTCGTTTCCTTTCTACCTCTTTTTTGCAAACAGGGCTATCCATTTCACGTCGTTGCTATTGCGACCTTTTGGTGAACTGCACAAATCACTTTTTTCTTAAGAGTGTTTTGTGCAATTGTACTAAAATGTCACACAGGCAACGTCTCTACATTTCAGTGCGACTGCACAAAGGGAGATTGGTTTTGCTCTATCCTCCTCATCCAACTCCGAGCCTAATCTTCTCCAACTAGTTAGTCTTAAGAAAGACTGCAAAGGTGACCGGCTTCTATATGTGTGTTTATTATTTCATCCGCAGCCCTCTATTATCGTAATCACACTTGATATCTTTGGAACAGGGATGCTCAGTCTATTTTAGTGGAACTACACAAAATGGTCGGAATGTTGCATGCTCCAGACAGCTACTTTTTTCCCAACATGCCTTGTTGATTTAGACAGAGCTGGGGGGACGTTGCTGCCAATGAAAGCACGGATCAATTTTAATTTAACACCTTCTCACAACTTTGTCTTTAGTTGTGATGTAATTATTAGCTCTGATCTGCTAATAATTGACATGCATTAGCAAGGAAGTTAGTTTTTTATTGTTTCCGAAAGAGCATCGATGGCAAGACACACGAAACAAAAGCTGAAAGCTCACATCATTGTACAATTTTAGGTCGCTGGAAAATTATTTGTATAGTACGTCAATTATGTAAACAAATGATGGAAGCTTGATAGCATTGCCAGAAACCTCTTCATCATCCGGGTCCATGTGCCATGCACAAAATTATACTCCTTCGTTCCTAAATATTCGTCTTTTTACAAATTTCAAACGGGCATATTTTAGAGTGTAGATTCACTCATTTTGCTTCGTATGTGTACTCCCTCCATTCCTAAATATTCTATTCGTCTTAACAGAGATTTCAACAAGTGACTACATACGGAGCAAAATGAGTGAATCTACACTCTAAAATATGTCTATATACATCCGTATGTGCCAGTCCATTTGAAATCTCTAAAAAGACAAATATTTGAGAGAGAGAGTAGTCACTCGTTGAAATCTCTAGAAAGACAAATACTACGGAGTATATTGAAGAACCGAGGGGGTAGTGCACAACCGCATGGGAGACTCAGCCCGGTCGTTGCGCCACATTAATAGTGAGTAATGAGTAGTCAAATCATAAGCCCCACCTTTCCCACTGTAAGTTGCTCTGAAGAAGCCAGCATCAATACGCTCTTCTTTGAATCCGCTCATACTACTCCATCCGTCACTGTTTATACAGAGCGCTTCAGAAAAAAGAAAAAAAATCTGTGGGACCAAGGCGACTAGCGATCGGCCTGAAAAATAGCATTGGTAGTTATAGCACGGCGTCTATTACTAGAGGGAATAATGCGTACACACATGCATGCAGTGCTTCCACCCCAGGTACACACATGCATGCACTCCGTAGTAGTACAATACATGGAGAGAAAATTGTGGACTTGATTGCGGTTACCATGCCCTAATTAATTGAGCATTATACCAAATGCGTCCAAAGTCTCTCTGGTGGTGGAAACGCATTGAGAGAAATGCATCATAATGAAGCGCGCCCTGTAAATTGTGACGGAGGGTGGAGTAGTATGAAGGTGCAAAACCAAGTACGCGTACTACTGCGCTTGGCTCTTCGCCCCTTCGTGAAGTTGAACAATGATGGTACTCCGCATGTTGGGTACTAAAGTGTATGCCTCTGACAATCTGACACCTAATGGACTGATGCATGTCCACCGAGGGTAGGTTGCATTAGTCAAAAGGCATAAGCGAGCTTCACCTTGTCCTACAAGCTTCTCTTGTTCTGCGAGTTGACAGGACACACCAAAAAGTAGTGCTAGTCCATACTCCCTCCTTTCCAGTTAATATGGCTTAATCTTTTTTGCGGGTAAATGAGAGAGCTTTATTCATATATAACCATTCTTAGGACGATCAGCCAAGACACTGGTCACTAGGAAGCGAGGTACCCCGCAAAAAAAGAAGAAGGAAGCGAGGTGTTTCATCAAGCCAGCTCTCGGCCACATTCAAAGTGCAGCAAGCAAGGTTCGCACGAAGATGCGCCGCAAGGTTTGCTAACCTGTTTACATGCTGAATAACAAAAAAGAGGAAATATTACTGAGCGCTACTATTTGTAACAGGATATTAGCCAGAATTAAGCGAGAATTGTGGCGAGTGTTCCATGCAATCAACTTCCATTATCACTTGCGAGAACCCTCGAAGAGAACCAAATGTGTTGAAGATTGCTTTATCACATTTTAAAATTATAATAAGAGTGCAGACGCTCCTCCATCCGGTTCCTAGTACTAGTATAGTACGTACCTTTATGGACTATAGTAGTAGTACTAGTAAACTTTGCGCTTGGCTGTTCAGGAAGTCGAACAATAATAGCACTAGTAGTATAGTGTATGCTTCTGGCAATCTGACACCGAATTAACTGTTGCACGTCCACCGCCTGAGCGAGGGAGAGCTTGCATTAGTCAAAAGTTTCTCCTTGTCCTGCGAGCCACCGCGTGCAAGCTTCTCCCGCCCTGCAACCTTCTCCTCGTTCGGCAAGTTGACGGGACACAGCAAAGTAATGCTAGTCCATGCTGCCTCCTCTCCGGTTAATATGGCTTAATTTCAAACGAGATAAATACACTGTCTGTCACTGTATATTTGTAAAAATACGGTCAGTGGACTTCATAATATGCTCATTGCGCTCAACATATATATTTTCCGGTGTTCATACGGTCACTAGCTCACCCTGACTGAGTATGTGTGTGCATGCACGTGTAGGTTGAGCACTTGAGCATGACTGTGTGTGTTCCGTCGTGTGCTTGGACATGCATGCATTAGGGTGTCGCGCGCGTTTTTGCATCCATGTGTACGTGTGACTGTTGCATACACGTAGGGGGAGTACATGTAGGGGCCACTAAGGAGCAGTCAAATCACACAGTAAGTTTGTCGGAAGAAGCAGCCATCATTTCACTCTTGAATGACACGTACGCAATATAAAATGGTTGATATGGAGAGAAAAAGAAAACCACTATATATACACTAGCAGGAGCCTAAGCTACAAGCATGCTTGCTTAGGTTGCTCTCTTCACAAGCATAGAACGACGGGCCTGATCCCGCAGCTGGGGGAAGGGAACAATGTTCTGCGTAGACGCGGTCGACATCGGCGAGGGAGAAAACCCACAGTCGGTGCGTCCCAATCAGTGGTCACCACGGTATGGGCCGATGCCGCGTCCCAACCGCCCTTCTAGCTACATCCCGATGTCCCAGGTAGTCCATCTTCGTTTTGGAGCCGGCTTGCTCCACTGCCGTAGCTCCATCTCCATGTCGATCTTTCTCTACTTCTACCGGCTTCTACTTGTGATGAGTTTATGTCTCATGAACTAGTGCCAGTACTATTATTCTAATCACACTTCTTCAATATCTTTGCCATCAGGGATGCTCAGGTCGATTTTAGTGGAACTGCACAAAAGCATCGTATGATCCGAGGGTGCCAGCCGTCTTTCCTTCGACGGGTTCTACCTGGCCAGGAAATTAAATCGTGTTTAGGGTTTAGGGTTTAAGTCGTAGTGACCCCATCGGTAGTTTTTCTATCGTACGCGCTCTCACAACTTTTTTCTTTAGTTGTGAAGTAAATATTGGCTATGATCTATGAATCATTGAGATGCATCAACATGCGTATTAGTTTTCCTTTGTATTTGATGGAATGTTGTAACGGGGCAACCTTGGAATAGGAATGAAAATGGAGTGGAAAAGTTTCCGTTTTTCCTGAGAAGAAATGGAAATAGAGAGAAACCAACGTTTCGTTTCGTTGGATCGCGCCATCGAGCAAAACCAACATTTAAATCATGTCTGTCATGTTCGTGTCTCACCCTCCTCCACAGCTCGACCCCACACGGTTGCTCGGCATGCCACTCACCGCAAACTGAGTAGTATACCATAACTTTCCCGCCTGCTTGTCGATGGATCGCGCCATGGAGTACTAGCACTACTGGAAGAGATTGACGAGTTGGGGGAGGACAGCTAGCTGTAGCACGGACTCCCAAGAACTTATTACTGGAAGAGATCGCGCATGTTGTAGCCAGCTATTGCGACCTTTGAACGTGGAGCAGCCGCGTGCACCCGGAAGCGGCGCGGGTGACGCTCTCTCGGCCGGCGCACCACAATCAATGCCGGCGCCAGTGAGAGGTTGCGTCCACTCTGGCCGGGCATGAATGCGGCACTGACCGTTTCGGGCGGGAAGCACGCGCGGGTGATGAAGAGGGTTCGGGTTGGTCAGGACCGGCTGTGGCAGCGGTCCGGACGTGCGCAAACAAGAGATGTTGTACGTTAATATTGCTGCGTATATAATTAACAACGTAAATAATGTGCCAGTTGGACAAATATGATTGGAGATGGAGATGGAAATGGAATTTTACGTGAACACGGATATGCATGTCTATGTCTATGTGTGTGTGCCTGATGACTCTCGCGACCTGGAAGCGGGGGCGTGTTTTTGATCGAGTTTTCTTTCTTGGTACGTTAGAAAATCAGTTTGTCTAATTCACATCTAGATGTTATTTAAGGATATCACATCTAAGCTCCCACAATTATATAATGTAGCAACAAGAAACAAAAAAAAACTAGGAAAAGACCACAAACAGAGTGGACATCAACTTATATGTGACATAACTATGTCACATCTAGATGTGTCCTAGACATACCCTTAAAAAATTGTCCGCCAATTTTCATTTCTTTTTTCTGGGAACACGCGTATTCTATTTAAAACCACTTCTATGGAGAGATTTTTTTACTCCATTATAGCCTCTTGTTTGATAGAGTTTCTCGCGTCTCGCTCTCTCATCCTCTATCTCTCTCCTCACCGGTGGTCACAGATCCGGCCGAATCCCGTCCGCTGCGGGAGGTGAGGAGGTGCAGCGTTGACGTTGTCGCCGTCAGCGACGGAGGAAGCCGATGCGCACCGTCCTCTCGAAGCCGGCGCTAGCGCGGACGAAGATCCTCCACGCCCTTGTTCGCTGCCGTCGTGTGGGCAGATCTCGCCCGCCCGCCTAAATGACATCTCGCCCACCTGAGGTATAACTTCTTGTACTGGTCCAGCTCCCCAGGTTGCTGCGTGCGGGTTTTCTTCTATGCGACTACTCCCCAGCTCCCCATGCATAGTAGCTAGGGTTCGTCGGCTGGTCCAACATCACCTACTAGTACTATTATAGAGGAAATGCCACTCAAAAAGTTGTCCTGATTTATGCCTCGGTAGAGGTATACATGTTGTTTCGACAAAAAGTACATGGTGGTTGTGCGGTCATTGTCCATATGGTGGTAGTACTATCACTGGTTAAATGAAGAAATGCTTTTTTCTCGGGTATCCTGGTTTAGTTCCCATCAAGATAATTATGATGCTTCTGTTTGCTGGTGTACTTTTCATTAATTCTTATTGATAATTGAGATGTCGTTGCTACCCGGGCATGTCTTCCTCAATTTTAGTGGAACTGCACAAAATTGGATGGCCATTGTTGTTCCGCCTCATTGTCCTCTGCCACATGGTTCTTCCTTCCTCGAGCTTGATTACTGAGAAGAAACAGACCACAGTGAGGATTTGTCGAACTTTTTAGGTGCCTCACCCAAACTTGATGCCAAATGGATGATGCATCACCAGGATGACCTATCGATGCTCATGGTTGCGCCTCATGGTTGCGTCGGCTGGTGAAGCTGGTCGATTTTTGACGAAAAACAAGCTGTCTTCCATCAGTGTTGTTTGCTTGTTACGCACAAAGATGATATCCTTCGTCAGTTCACCTTGGTTGCGTTGGAGACACAGTCGTCTTTCACGTTGGTGCAATTTTCGCTAGGGTTTTACGGCAGGTGGGCCCAAAATGTGGCTGGCTCACCTGTCATACAACCAAAAGCAGGTGCAGTGAAGGCACCGGAGCTCAGTCCGTACTACAGTAGTATATATATAAGCGGGAGCCTCAGCGCTTGTTCGCTAGGGTTTGCACTCTCCACACGCTCGCCGCACTACATATATGTTACTCCCTCTATTCCGAATTACTTGTCTTAGATTTGTCTAGATACGGAGGTATGTAGCACTAAAATGAGTCTAGATACATTTGCTAGGGTTTGCTATATTCACATTCTCTCACCCTCTCTTCACCAGATCTAAACAAGACGTGTTGGCCTCTTATCTCTCTCTCCCCCTCACAGCTGGTGAAGGAGGCATCCGTATCCCGTCACACCGGGAAGGGGAGGAGGTGCAGCGTTCACTCTATCACCATCGACGAGGTAGGCAATCCATTGTCGGCTGTGCTATTCTCTTTCACCCAGCACCTGTGCGGGAGGGCCACCGACCCCTTCTTCCTCGCTGCCGTACTTAGTGTGGGCAGATCCGGCCTCCCGCCGCACGCCTTGCCACATCCCGACGACCCTAAGGTATAAGTTTCTTTGAAACCGTCATTGCTCTAGCTGCATGTGGATCTTTTTCGATCTATAGTTGAATCTAGGTCTTGGTTCAAAGAGGAATGAAGGGTGCGGTGGGCTGGAGCAAGAATCTAGGACGTGGTTCAATGAGGAAAGGAGGGGCGGAAAGTAGTATAGACTGGCTATCCAGCCGCTTTGTAGGTCGAAAAGGGAAAAAGGGGGTAACCCAGTACACACATCTGTAAGGAACCGATCTCTTTGTTCAAAAGGGAAAGAAACTGGGGGTCGGGTAGTTTGGGCATGACTAGATTTGCTGCCCTCACATAGGAAGAAGGTTCAAAGAGAACAAATATGGGACCAGCGCATATATGCTGCATGGCTACATACTCTGCATCACCCATTTATATGTGTGGACGCAGATGGTGCTGGCATGTCCCATGCAGCTATTTTGCTGTTGTTAATCTCAGAATTAACTACTGACCTGTTTTAAAAGAATTTCCCTGTTAATATGAATCAATGCAACCATTTTAGAAATGCTAGTGTCCTATACTTTGTTTTCCATCAAGATAAGGTAGATGCTTCTTTTTGTGGCCGCATGTTTCATCCTCCTTTATTGGCCAGTAATTGTTTTCTTTTTTGCCTCTTAAAATAGGGATATCTATTCAACTTGTTGCTATAGCAAACTTAAATGTCACACCGGCAACTTTGCTTGATTTCAGTGCAACTGCACAAAACTTGATTGGATTTCCTATTCGTGTTGGTAGATTCGTATTTTATGTTGGTCGTCTCATGAAAGGTAAGTACATGCCTTCATCCACATGATTGTGCAGTGTGCTTTGAGATGCTGTGCTACTTGTATTGGTACTGTTTTAAATAAATGATGAATTGAAGCTATTGTATTGCTGTCTTTTCCCATTAAGTAGTGACCAAAAATAGGACCAACCCAGGCATGATTCTTGTTGCTTTGTTACAACAAATTCAGCATCACCCCCTTTATAAGCCAGTAATTGATGCCACTCTCAGAATTAACTACTGAATCTTATTTCAAAACTGCAACACTTGTTATGGATTGGCGGGATTACCATTTTTGTGGCCGCATGTTTCATCCTCCTTTATTAGCCAGTAATTGATTCCTTTTTTGCCTCTATTTATACAGGGATATCTATTCAACTTGTTGCTATTGTGACATTTTGCTTCCCTACGCGAAACACTTTGCTTGATTTCAGTGCAACTGCACAAAACAAGATTGGATTTCCTATTCGTGTTGGCAGATCCGTACGTGATCTTGTATGCGTCATGACAGGTTGGTACTTTCCTTCATCCACATGATTGTGCAGTGTGTTTTGAGATGCTGTGCTACTTGTATTGGTACTATTTTAAATAAATGATGAATTGAAGCTATTGTATTGCTGTCTTTTCCCATTAAGTGGTGAACAAAAATGGGACCAACCCAGACATGATGCTTGTTGCTTTGTTACAACAAATTCAGCATCACCCCCTTTATAAGCTTTGTCGTTCTTTATACATGTTGAAACAAGGCATTGTTAAGATAATGTCCTAGTCAATATGAACGAATCACACTAATGGAGAATTGCTACTCTCCTGCTTTGTTTCCCATTAAGATAAAGTAGATTAGTAGATGCCTTTCTTCTGGGAGTACAAGTCATCAACCGTTATTTCTTAGTAATTGTTTCCCTTATACCTATTGTTGCTTACAGGGATATCAAAATTAAAGCTCGGTTTTATTCCGACTTTGATTTTAGTTGAACCGCACAAAAGGAGCCAATGTGTAAGGCAAACTGCTGCATTACTGGGTCTAGTTGGTCGTTCCACTTTGCAGAAAGAAGCAGTCACTGTTTGCTCTACATTACAGAAGGAATGACCGAGAAGTTTTACAGAGTATTATTAGACACCGGTGACATGACTAGTCTGCAGAGACCATTGGCAATTTAACAATACGTGGAGTGCCCTGGGCAAAAAGTGCCCAAACGAGTATAAAGGCTACGACAGGACTCCATGATCATAGGCATTACATATTTTGAATGGGAAAATCTTGTCAAAGTTTAATCATTGATGTTAGCAAGATGTTAGTTTAATATATTGGAATTGGAAAACCTTGTCAAAATTTGCTCATTGATGTTAGCCAGAAGACATGCATTTGATATTTTTGAGTGGGACGCCCTTGCTGTGAGCAGCGTCGAGTGTTTTTTCCTATTCTTGTGTTCAGTTTAGAAGTAAATAGTTACTCTGCTGAGATATTCCTGTGTTAAGAGTTTGTTCTGAATATTGTCTATGTAATGCCAGGCCTTGTGTTTGATTGCAAAGTTGAGCTTGGAATGTTGTGGCATGCGGCATCACGAGCTGTTCACCGTGCCTCCTGAGAATAATGCTTCGTATTGTTTTGCATGTCGATCTAATGCCAGTGATTTGCTTGTTAAGAATATCATCCTCTTCTGTTGTTTCCATGCTTAAGAAGTTCATCGTCTGATGTTTCATTCATAGCCTATACGACAAGTCGGGTAGGTTAGACGTGAAACCATTTGATCTTCCGACCAACTCATGATATTAGGCCGTGATTGGATCGTCGTTTTCCAACCAAAACCGCTTGTAAAACTGACGCTTGTAAATTAAAGCAGATGGTCTCGGGCGAAGGCGCTTGGTTGGTCGATTTCGACTAGTAAAATACCGGAAGTACTTGACACACGATAAAAATGCTGAACGACACTCGGACAATTGCTAATCCAGCCGTTAGCTGCTGTTTCAGCCTTGCCCATGGATGGCATGATGCGTTTACGCACGTCGTGCATGTATCGTCTGGTAATGTCGTCCATATAGCAGTGCTCGTAAAATATACACTGGTCTCTCAAATTACACGCGTAACCTGCCGGTTTTACTTACAAACCTCGGGCCCTCGGTTTCATTACGCCTGTATTTTACGCGTTGTTTTCAATGAGGAGTAAGTTACACTTGTATGTTAATACAGGTTTGAATTAAACCAGAGCTCCCAAGCGCGGCCCTCTCCGTTGTCCTTCGAGTTTTTGCGCTCGCCGTGGCGCCGAGCATTGTTAACATCTTCAACGAACATGAGGATTCAGGAGATGACTTTATTTTGACTGGATGACACTAGGGACCCACTAGGGCCATAGCCGTACGTACGCAAGTGCCTCCTTATTATGTACAACTATATTTTTTTTTGCTTTCTCCTGGTTTCGTGACATCACGGTCCCACAGAATTGCACAAGGTGCGGCCGACAGCTGGGACCATGTAGCTCGAGCAGTATTTGTGTTTTTGAGGCGTGAGCACTGCAGAGTTTTTCTTGGCGATGATTTCATTGTTGTTCAGAGGAGAGCAGGGTATTAACTGGGTGGGCTGTGGCCCGTCTAGCCGAGGCCAGATATCCAGCCCAGATACTAATTTTTTCAAGATGAAAATGGCTAGCCCAGCTATACGTCTTTTTGAGGAATACCCAGGCAAGGTCAACTTGTTATTCTCCGCCCCACTTGGCTGCAAATCTTTCCTAGGAGGGATGCATTAGGCTTAATAGGAAAATGGGCTTTAAAAAATAATAAATGGGATGTAATTATAAAAACTGGGCAGTAACTATAAAAAAATGCACCAAACACGAAATTAGTTTATAAAATATTATTTATGGATTTTGAAAATCTTAAATTTTCATTGTTGCGCGCGTAATGTTTCGTTGGATTTTTATGTAATACAAATTTATATTTAATCTGACTAGAAATTTCGGGATAAAAATATTTCGGAGCCCATCAAAATGTGGGAAATTTTATTGAATTCTGTCTTCAACGGTTGGTTGAAATTATTAATCATTGTCCTAGCTAGAAAATGGGCTGTACTTTTAACAAACTGTAAATGGGTTGTTGTAAATTCCATTAGAATTCCAAAATGGGATGTACATTCTTACAAAACGCAAATGGGCTATAAATTCTCTGCCACACACTTGTGGGCCTACTAAGTGACACGGCCCCTAAAAAAAATAAGTTGACACGTATGCAAGGCTTTGCCAACTTATTATAGACAACACACGGTTCTAGCAGCAGTGGCCGTTGGATGTCTATCCAACGGATGTCGTGCTTCTTTTTCAATCTCGGATATTCTTAGCTTCGGCCGCCCCAAAAAATGATTCCTCCCCCTGACATCTAGGGCGCACCGTTTCGGAGGCTGACCTGTGGGGCTACAAAGTTGGAGCGTACCAAGGGCTTTGTCAAGTTAGTCAATAATAAACGTTTCTAGCTTCTATGACCGTACGATGTCCATCCAACGCCCTAGTGCTTCTTAAACCTCTGGTCTTCTTGGTCCAGCCGCCCAAAGCAGCGCCGGTCGTGCTGCCTGGTCCTGCCTCCCGTGGCTGGCTGTGCTGCCGCGGAGGCCTCACCGCCCCCATACTACTCCCACCGCTGGCCAGGCCATCCCTCCACTCACCCACACCCCCTGTTATTCTGTGGCGACGGCAGCCTCACACCGCAGCCGAACCAGTGAACCCTCGTACTCCTCTCTGCGCAGGCTTCCACTATTGCGTCTTCCCCGGCTCCGCGTCGTCCCCTCCCTAGGTTTCGCCGTCGTCCAAACCACTGCCCTGGTGCTCTCGGCACGGCGTGGTCAACGTGGTAAATGACCGACTTCCACCGAAAGAGTATTGTACGTGGAGAGGCTGACAGCTGGGTCCAGGCGGCCGCAAGGAAGTGCCTCCTTATTACGCGCAAAATAATTATTCTTCCACCTTACAGCAGGGACCCACCGGACGGGCCACCGGATGGGCCACCTTATTTCGCGAAAAAAACGTTTCCCCCCGACTGCTCGGACCCACCGGACGGGCCAGCGTATTTCGCGAAAAAAACGTTCCCCCCGCTGTCAGCTCGGACCCATCGGAAGTGCCTCCTTATTACGCACAAAAAAAATGAATACTCCCCTGCTAGCTGGGACCCACCATGGTGGGAGGCTGACTTGTGCGCCTACTAAGTTGACTGGGATGGGGGCCTTTGTCAACTTTAGTCAATATGAACGATTCTAGCCCTAGTGACCTTACGATGTCCATCCAACGGTCGTAGTGCTTCTTCAACCTCTGGTCTTCTTGCTCCAGCCGCCCAAAGCAATGCCGGTCATGCCGCATGCTCCTGCCTCCCGTGGCCGGCTGTGCTGCCGTGGAGGCCTCACCGCCCCCTACTATTCCCACTGCTGGCCAGGCCCTGTGGCGACGGTAGCCTCACACCGCAGCCGAACCAGTGACCCTTGTACTCCTCTCCGCGCGGGCTTCCACTACCGCGTCTTCCCCGGCTCCCTGTCGTCCCCTTCCTAGGCCTCGCCGTCGCCCACTGCCCTGGTGCTCTCGGCGCGGCGTGGTCAACGTGGTCAAGGAACGACTTCCATCGGACTTGGACTGTACGTGGAGAGGCTGACAGCTGGGTCCACGGCCGCAGCAAGGAAGTGCCTCCTTATTACATGCAAAATAATTATTCCTCCACCTGACAGCGGGGACCCACCGGACGGGCCACCGTATTTCGTGAAAAAAAATGTTTCCCCCCTGACTGCTGGGACCCACCAGCTACACCTTCGAACACAAGGAAGTGCGTCCGGGCAAAAAAAACAAAACAATTCGCCCCCTGACTCCTGGGACCCACCAACTACATCTTCGCACGCAAGGAAGTGCCTGACAGTCGGGACCCACCTGGTCGAAGCGTACGTAGCGTTGTCATTCTGGTCGCGAACGTGTACGTACATATATACTGGTCGATGTAGAGGCGCACACGTGTCGTAGTAGAGGCGCGCACGTAGCATGTACACGTACGTACAGCGACCAGGGTGCAAGAAAGAAAATACGGCCACGTATGTGTACATACGGGCGGGGTCTCGAACGCCTACTCGCGCATACGTACGGCCAGGGCTCGTGTACATGGCTGGGTCGGAACGGAGAAATATCGTCGTTGTCGTGTTCATGGGGAGGCAATAGAATGCGTCGTGTTCATGGGGAGGCAACGGAATGCGTCATGTTCATCGACAGGGCTTGGAAGGAACAGGCAATGGAAACGAGGCCTGGCGTACCGTAGAACGGAGGAAACGGCCTTGTGTTCGACCGGCCACGTTCGAAACGGGATCCTGTTCATCGGGAGGGGTCTGGTGTACCGGAAAATGGAGGAAACAGACCTCCTACGGTCGAAACGGGGGTCCTGTTGATCGGGAGGGGTGTGGCGTACCGCAAAACGGACGAAACGGACTTGTGTTGGAGCGCTACGATCGAAACGGGGGTCATGTTCATCGGGACGAGTGTGGCGTACCGCAAAACGGGACTCCATGGGATACTGTTCATCTCCACCGTCGACCCCCTCCAGCCTCCACGAGCTACTGCTCATCCACCGTCGACCTCCTCCAGCCTCCACCTGCAACTGTTCATCCACGGGCTCCTGTTCATCCAGCCTCCACCGTGCGCTACTCCACCGGCTATTGTTCAACCAGCCCTCTCCATGGGCTCCTGTTCAACCACCCCTCCATGGGCTACTGTTCATCCTGCCCTCCACCGTCTACTGTTCATCCTGCCCTCCATGGGGTGGTCCTGTTCATCCAGCCCTCCACGGGGTCCTGTTCATCCAGCCCCAACCGGCTCGATCAATCGGTGTCCTGTTCATCCAGAGGAAACACCACGGGGTCCTATTCATCCACCCCCACCGGGAACTGTTCATCCAACCCCCCCACCCCGCAACACTCACTGTTCATCCAGAGGCAGCATCGATCGGCTTCAGTTAGCAGCAGTAGCGAAGGAATCGCTCGATCGGGTTCAGTTAACAGCCATCGATCGATCGCTCGGGTTTAGTAACGCGTAGCCTGCAGTGCAATCGCTCGGGTTCAATTAGAGCCCAACGCCTCGCTCGGGTTCAGTTAGAGCCAACGCCTCGCACACACGCGCGTACGTGTACCAGAGAAACGTGCATCGCTCGGCCCCCGACCTCCCACCGTAACCGGGAACTCCCCGGATTTTTCCTCCCCCTCGCTTCTACCATGGCTTTTTCTGTCGTGGACGGCCCAAAGAATGTCATGCAACTGCGTCTCCGGCCCGCCCAGGACGAAAATCCCATTTTCTGTCATGATTTTTTGTCATAGAAGCAGGAGCCCACCACATCTATGATGATACCGGGTTTTGTCACAATTATCGTCATAGAAGTGTCATATGTATGACAGAAATTTTTTTCGTTCGCCCAAAATGTCATAGATGTGTCTTTTTTTTGTAGTGAAGGCAACCACCAATGCCAATACTCAGATGCTTTTGCAGCTCTTGCAAGAGTGCAACCAAGGCCAAGGCAACCAAGGAAATCAAGGTTATGGGCAATTCAACAATCAGCCTCAGTTTGCTACCCTCATCCAGTTCCTTGCAAACCAGCCAAAGTCTTTCAGCAATTTTGCCGAGGCCATGCACGCCGATGCTTGGCTCGTGGACATCAGCAAGCATTTTGAATGTAGCAATGTCAGGCCTGAGGACTACGTCAAGTTCGCTTATTTTTAGCTCAAGGGCCAAGCAACTGATTGGTATCAGCAATACGAAGATTCCAGAGGGCACTAATGCGCGTCGGTCCTAAACAAACGGTTTTTAACCCCTTTCCACGATGGCATTCGGAACCGTCGCCAAGTGAGTGTGGGCGATAGGAGGGTCCTTCCCACATGACCCAGAAACCGTTGGGGATATGCCCTCTAGCACACATGCTGGGCAAAATGAGGTCCTGTGCGACCTGCGAGCACTCAAATATAGAAATACGTATAGCAGTGCTAAAAAATACAATTATACTGGTAAATCATTTCTGGTCGGAAGTACATCCCACACAGTAAGTCACCACTAAACGTTTCCGTTCATATATACATCCCACATAGTCACTACAAGGAAAATGTTTGCCCAAGGTGGCGTAACACAAACAGTTTTGAAGAGAATATCGTGTGTGATTGTTCATTGATCCAACACGGTTTATTCCTAGAAACTGTGTGCGTTGCTTGAGGTCATCGCCCACGGTGGTTTCTCATTAACAGTTTGCAATAGGAAAACCCAATTAGCAAACAAATTGGGCAATTAGCAGGCTAATTGCCCTATTATTAATAATCCATTTACTAATCTAATTGACATTCATATTAAGCACATAATATGTTCCATTTCCATATTAAGGAAGCACGATTTCATAATTGAAATACACCAGAGTACAACATGATATAGCTTCAACACTCAGCTACCCCATTACACAACTGCACCAGCAGCAAGTTTCACATATAACATCTAGAACCTTTCAAAATTAGCATCATAGACGTTACATAGAGAGATGCATCTCATCTGGAAAACTACTGAAGCGGAAGGTGAATATTGAGCCTTCATTTATGTTGAAGGTCTTTGCAACTTTAGGCTAGTGCCTGTGGATGATTGACCATCCATCCTTCGACCTCTTCAGGAACACTTCAATATTGAACCGTGGGTGTTGAATGAAAACTTTCCTCGCCTCCTGACCACAGAGGTGGTTTGAGAGGTAATCATTAGTGAAGTCTGAAAACAAGGATGTGCATAAATATCTTCTCTATATTGGAAATGGGGAAAATGAATACAAAAAGGCAAGGTATAATAGTTAGTACCATCTTGTAAACCTCAGTGCTTCCCATTATTTCCATGCAACACATATAAGGTAGTTAATCATCAGGTTAAGTAAGAGTTCACATGCTATCAGTAAAATATGTTGATGATAAATAAGCACATTGCATATTCATCAGATTAATTCAAGCCACATGGAAAACCCATTCATCCAAACCAAGCATGATTAAGAACTAGGAAATATAGCACTTGTATATGTTTCTCATGTATTAAGTGCTGCCAAATTTGATTTATTCCTCACATGGTATACAATAACAGAATGCAGCCACAACAATTGAACATCGCATTGCAGAATGGAACCAAGCAGTTAACTAAACACCACAAGAAATGAACCAAATGTTAACTGAGCACCACATTGCACAATATAACGTACTCCGAATAGACGATCAGAAAGTTAACCAAACCAAGCATGCTTAACAAATTGGAAATATAGCAATTGTATTTGTTTCTCATGTATTTAGTACAACCAAATTCGATTTATTCCTCACATGGTATACAATAACAGAATGCAGCCACAACAATTGAACATCACATTGCAGAATTGAGCCAAGCAGTTAACTAAACACCACAAGAAGTGAACCAAGCCACAATAAATGCACCAAGCAGTTAACTAAACACCAATTGAACAATATAACATACTCCTAATAAAAGATCAGACAGTTAACCAAACCAAGAATGCTTAACAACTTGGAAATATTGCACCCTAAAGAATTGAACGTCACATTTACAGAATTGAACCAAGCAGTTAATTGAACACCACATTGCACGACATATAGAACATATATACTATAGCAAAAGATTGCATGGTAAAAGTAGATAGCGCAATTCACTAGAATTTGTTAAGGAAAGGCAGTAGCTAGCAAACTGAACATGGGTCCTTATAGTGAGCTAATAAGACAAGCTACTCCTCATTGTCGTAGATATCAAGGACGATTGGCTCCTTGGACATGGAAGAGGGCGAGGCATCCGCATCGTGGGTGCCCTCGTTGTAGTGGTGAGTTGCTTGAGCCACCCCGGGCACCAACCAACTGGCTCTCGAGATGAGGTAAGCACATGCACGCTGAGAAAACACCTCGTAGTCTTCATCGAAGGCACCAACGGTGGCCTCGAGAAAACGCCACGAACTGTCGTTTAAAGTAGCCAACCGCATTGCGACATCGACGTGCGAGGCGTCAACGATGGCCTCGATAGCGAGGTGCTCCTCCAAGATCTAGGGGTCGGCACGAATGGCAGCCATCAAGACCTTATCCGTGCGTGCGGAAGTGATTTGCTTCTCCGCTGCCAAATGCTCCTTGAGGTCCTGGATATTCTTCATGCACCATGGCTTAGGCCGACGCTTATTTGGTGGAGGGGTCGGCGATTTGGGTGGAAGGTGTCGCGCTCGCGCCGGCGGTCGAGGCATGTGGTATGTGGAACGAGGAGGAGGAGGATGAGGGTCGGGTGTGGATTACCTGTCTGGATAGGCGAGGCCGAGTAGCGTGAAGGAGGGTCGCTGGCGAGGAGGCGGCATCGCTTCAAGCAAGGAGTGAAGGTTTCAACTTGGAAAGGAAGGGGGAAAGAGGGGAAATGTGGCTTTTGGTAAGGGGGAGGGGGCGGGGAGGTAGATATTTCCGCGGAAGCCGAAAATTTGGAATCGCTTCAGACAAGAAACTGGCGCGCAAAGTGTCATCAGACACGGTCCCTTATCCATACATGGTCCAAAGATATTTTGTGCTACATCTCACACGGTTGGTTATAATAAACTGAGTGGGATCTACTTGATTTTTGGTCTTGATTTGAATTACATAATGGGGTGACAACGGCCATGGACGGTGTTTGAATTGCTAGACCTTTTATCTGCAGTGACCATAAAAGAATTGGAATTATTTAGGGTTCATTTGGACATTTTTATGCATTAAGTGAGTTTTCAATGCATTTATGTGCATAACTCAAATTTGAACTACATGCACATGCTCCAGTTCATATAAATTTGTTGAAAAATCAAATCTTTGTCCTTGGGTGCCTGCTTAGGTCCCATGCAAGAAATGGGAATGAATTTCAAACACCATGGCACCGTTGATTGCAGGCAAAACATTAAGATGCCTGGTTGTTAAATTGTAGTAAATCCAAAACTCGTCTGAAATTCATGAAACTTGGCATGCTATCATGGAGCGACATCAACATGCCGTGGTACAAATTTTGTACCATTTGGGGCAGGTTTGGGTATATGCTTCTCAAAAACAGGAGCTTCTCACAACAAGCATGATGGTTTTCAGTAGGGAACGTCCCACCTTTGGGGACGAAATGATATCCATTTCCACTTATTGCTTTCAAGTTTTTTCCCATGTCAACATAGAACAACAGGACTGTTGTGTGAATTTTTGTGATTTTTCGGGGTTCGTTTGGACATTTTTATGCATTAAGTGAGTTTTCAATGCATTTATGTGCATAATTCAAATTTGAGCTACATGCGCATCCTCCAGTGCATATAAATTGGTTGAAATATAAAATATGTGTCCTTGGGTACATGCTTAGGTCCCATGCAATAAATAGGAATGAATTTCAAAAACCAGGGCACCGTTGATTGCCGGCAAAACATTGAGATGCCTGATTTTTAAATTGTAGTAAATCCAAAACTCGTCTGAAATTCATGAAACTTGGCATGCTATGATGGAGAGGCATCAACATGCCATGGTACAAATTTTGTCCCATTTTGGGCAGGTTTGGGTATATGCTTCTCACAAACCAGAGCTTCTCACAACAAGCATGATGGTTTTCGATAGGAAACGTCCCACCTTTGGAGACGAAACGAGATCCATTGCCTCTTATTGCTTTCAAGTTTTTTTTCTCATGTCAACATAGAACAACAGGAGTGTCGTGTGAATTTTTGTGGGTTTTCGGGGTTTGTTTGGACATTTTGATGCATTACCTTAGTTTTCAATACATTTATGTGCATAATTCAAATTTGAACTACATGCGCATGCTCCAATGCATATAAATTGGTCGAAAAATCAAATCTATGTCCTTGGGTGCATGCTTAGGTCCCATGGAAGAAATGAGAATGAATTTCAAACACCAGGGCATCGTTGATTGCCGGCAAAACATTGAGACGCCTAGTTTTTAAATTGTAGTAAATCCAAAACTCGTCTGAAATTCATGAAACTTGGCATGCTATCATGGAGCGGCATCAACATGTTGTGGTACAAATTTTGTCCCATTTGGGGCAGGTTTGAGTATATGCTTCTCACAAACCGGAGCTTCTCACAACAAGCATGATGGTTTTCGGTAGGGAACGTCCCACCTTTGGGGACCAAACGATATTCATTGCCACTTATTGGTTTCAAGTTTTGTTTCTCGTGTCAACATAGAACAATAGGAGTGTTGTGTGAATTTTTGTTATTTTTCGGGGTTTGTTTGGACATTTTTTATGCATTAAGTGAGTTTTCAATGCATTTATGTGCATAATTCAAATTTGAACTACATGCGCATGCTCCAGTGCATATAAATTGGTTGAAAAATCAAATCTGTGTCCTTGGGTGCATGCTTAGGTCCCATGCAAGAAATGGGAATGAATTTCAAACACCAGGGCACCATTGATTACCGGCAAAACATTGAGATGCCTGGTTTTTAAATTATAGTAAATCCAAAACTCGTCTAAAATTTATGAAACTTGGCATGCTATCATGGAGCAACATCAATATGCCATGGTACAAATTTTGTCCCATTTGCGGCAGGTTTAGGTATATGCTTCTCACAAACCGGAGCTTCTCACAACAAGCATGATGGTTTTCGGTAGGGAACGTCCCACCTTTGGGGACAAAACGATATCCATTGCCTCTTATTGCGTTCAAGTTCTTTTCTCGTGTCAACAAAGAACAACAGGAGTGTTGTGTGAATTTTTCTAATTTTTCGGGGTTCGTTAGGACATTTTTATGCATTAACTGAATTTTCAATGCATTTATGTGCAAATTTGAACTAGATGCGCATGCTCCAGTTTACATAAATTGGTTGAAAAATCAAATATTTGTCCTTGGGTGCATGCTTTGGTCCCATGCAAGAAATGGGAATGAATTTCAAACACCAGGGCACCGTTGATTGCCGACAAAACATTGAGATGCATGGTTTCTAAATTGTAGTAAATCCAAAACTCGTCTGAAATTCATGAAACTTGGCATGGAGCGGCATCAACATGCTGTGGTACAAATTTTGTCCCATTTGGGGCAGGTTTGGGTATATGCTTCTCACAAACCGGAGCTTCTCACAACAAGCATGATGATTTTTGCTACGGAACATCCCACCTTTGCGGACGAAACAATATCCATTGCCTCTTATTGCTTTCAAGTTTTTTTTCTCGTGTCAACATAGAACAACAGCAGTGTTGTGTGATTTTTTGTGATATTTCGGGGTTCGTTTGGATATTTTTATGCATTAACTAAATTTTCAATGAATTTATGTGCATAATTTAAATTTGAACTACATGCGCATGCTCCAGTGCATATAAATTGGTTGAAAAATCAAATCTGTGTCCTTGGGTGCATGCTTAGGTCCCATGCAAGAAATGGGAATGAATTTCAAACACCAGGGCACCGTTGATTGCCGGCAAAACATTGAGATGCCTGGTTTTTAAATTGTAGTAAATCCAAAACTCGTCTGAAATTCATGAAAGTTGGCATGCTATCATGGAGCGGCAGTTTGGTATATGCTTCTCACAACAAGCATGATCATTTTCGGTAGGGAACGTCCCACCTTTGGGGACAAAATGATATCCATTGCCTCTTATTGCTTTCAAGTTTTTTTCTCATGTCAACATAGAACAATAGGAGTGTTGTGTGAATTTTCGTAATTTTTCGGGGTTCGTTTGGACATTTTTATGCATTAACTGAGTTTTCAATCCATTTATGTGCATAATTCAAATTTGAACTACATGTGCATGCTCCAGTGCATATAAATTGGTTGAAAAATCAAATCTGTGTCCTTGGGTGCATGCTTAGGTCCCATGCAAGAAATGAGAATGGATTTCAAACACCAGGGCACCGTTGATTGCCGGCAAAACATTGAGATGCCTAGTTTTTAAATTGTAGTAAATGCAAAACTCGGCTGAAATTCATGAAACTTGGCATGCTATCATGGAGCGGCATCAACATGCCGTGGTACAAATTTTGTCCCATTTGGGGCAGGTTTGGGTATATGCTTCTCACAAACCGGAGCTTCTCACAACAAGCATGATGGTTTTCGGTAGGGAACGTCCCACCTTTGGGGACCAAACGATATCCATTGCCTCTTATTGCTTTCATGTTTTTTTTCTCGTGTCAACAAAGAACAACAGGAGTGTCGTGTGAATTTTTGTGGTTTTCAGGGATCGTTTGGACATTTTTATGCATTTACTGAGTTTTCAATACATTTATGTGCATAATTTAAATTTGAACTACATGCGCATGCTCTAGTGCATATTAATTGATTGAAAAATCAAATCCGTGTCCTTGGGTGCATGCTTAGGTCCCATGCAAGAAATGGGAATGAATTTCAAACACCAGGGCACCGTTGATTGCTGGCAAAACATTGAGATGCCTATTTTTCAAAATTATAGTAAATCCAAAACTCATCTGAAATTCATGAAACTTGGCATGCTATCATGGAGCAGCATCAACATGCCGGGGTACAAATTTTGTCCCAATTGGGGCAGGTTTGGGTATATGCTTCTCACAAACCGGAGCTTCTCACAACAAGCATGATGGTTTTTTGCAGGGAACATCCCACCTTTGGGGACGAAACGATATCCATTGCCTCTTATTGTTTTCAAGTTTTTTTCTCGTGTCAACATAGAACAACAGGAGTGTTGTTTGATTTTTTGTGATTTTTTGGGGTTCGTTTGGACATTTTTATGCATTAACTGAGTTTTCAATGCATTTATGTGTATAATTCAAATTTGAACTACATGTGCATGCTCCAGTGCATATAAATTGGTTGAAAAATAAAATCAGTGTCCTTGGGTGCATGCTTAGGTCCCATGCGAGAAATGGGAATGAATTTCAAACACCAGGGCACCGTTGATTGCCGGCAAAACATTGAGATGCCTGGTTTTTAAATTCTAGTAAATCCAAAACTCGTCTGAAATTCATGAAACTTGGAATGCTATCATGGAAGGGCACCCACCATGCTGTGGTATTTTTCGTGTCCATTTTGAGAGAAGGCGCACTCGAATAATGACAACCAACAAAGGCATTTTGAAAAAAATAGCTGCCACTTTAATATCTCAAACGTTTGTATAATTCAAACCATGTGTGTTCGGTTAACCATTCACGTGACGCCACGTGTCTTGGTTTTAGTGGCTATAGGAGGTTCCGTGTGGACATCTGCTTGACTAAACGGGAGGCGCGCGAGCGTAGTCCGATGTGCAGGCTCACCGGGAAGCGTACAAGCTGTTCAACGTAGGATCTGTGCATCTCTTGAACGCAAACGGTTCAGATTACGGTATGCAAATTAAAGCCAGACTTCAGCGCTAAGCCAAGAGACACTGCAATTTTTCAAAATATGCAGCTAAAAATCAATATCACTATCTATTTTTTGCAACTAAAATTCAGTAATTAAGCATAGACTTCATTCAAACTAGTAGAGATTAAGCAGTCGTTCTCACCGGGAAGCGAGACATCCTTGGACCGTCGCCTGCTGAGCGGCCACACCCCCCATCCTCACCACACACACAATTCCTCTCTCGCCGCCCGCATCCTCGACGCTGCTCTGAGTCCTCAAAGCGTCAATGTACGAGGATGCCACCGAAGCGCCCCATTGGAGGGAGTGGCGATGCTGGGGCTACTGAAGCACCAAAGCACGGTGTGAATATGGAGACAGAGATTCCCGTCCCCATTGACGAGGTGGAGAACGAGGCTGCCAACAAGCGGAGGCGGGTCGATAAAGAACCGCAAGCGACTCCAGCAGGCCTAGACTTCATCAACAACCTCCCCGATGATATGTTGATAGTCATCATATCCCTCCTCCCAATCAGAAATCAGGCGAGGACAACCGCCATTTCCCGTCGGTGGCGCACCCTATGGCTCCGCACCCCTGTCGACCTCCTTCACGCCCACAAGCTCTGCCATGCTATTGCCAAAGCTTGGATGCGTTCTCCCAGATCCTCGGCAGTCACCATGGCCCAATCAAAGGCCTTATCGCAGGCAAGTTCCATTCCAATGGCAAGGAGCGAGCCAAGCTTGATGAGTGGTTCCGATCCCGTGCCATAGATCAACTCGAGAAGCTAAGTTATAATGATGGGCATACGAGCTTGCTGCCAACGTCCACGCTCTGCTTTGCGCCCACGCTGCGCCTCGCCAAGTTCATGAACTACCATTGCCCCCCCTTAATGACGCGCCCGCTCTTTTTCTACCATGACTGAAGCACCTCGAGCTCGTCGCCGTCCGCATCCCAAAGGATGACATGGAGTGCCTACTCCGCGGTTGTACTGCACTTGAGTTCCTTCGCCTTCAGGCGATGAATTGGTCGAGTACCTTGCACGTCACCTCGAGGACTCTGCACTATTTATGTGTGTTGCTGGTGCTGCAACGAGAGATCACAAATGGTGGACCACAATATGGTCATCCAGGACACACCTTCACTTGAGAGATTACTTGTAGTTGATCAACAAGGTCCAACAGGAATCAATGTCATTTCTGTGCAAAAATTGAAAGTGGTGGGCTACTCGTCTGTCAAATACTACAACTTTCAGGCACAACAGTCGCCTTATATACCTCTCCTTCTTGATATCAACGTTATTTCTGGTTTTGAAGATGTATGTTCGTTTGTTATCCAGCGACGCTTCACCCAGAATCTGGGCATAGTGAAGGTCTTGGCACTAGAATCTATCGTCCCCAACCTGGACCAAGTTTTCAGTTGTCTGAGATGCTTTCCATGCCTGAAAAAGCCGTATATCGAGGTGATGTTCCTTTCCTGTTAAATGTTAACCATAAGGGAGTTCAATTTTTTGCACCTTTTCCCAAATTTACAATGACTATGTACTACGATTTCTGAAGGAATTTTGGAGGATTTTAGGACATACACCCACCCCATATTGGTTGCTTCATTCATATGGTTACAATCGTCGATAAGCATTTCTCCTTTGGATTCATCTGTACTAGTTTTCTTAGGGAATTTTTCATCCAATCCAACCTCTTGTGAAGAAGGCTACATGTTTCTAGATTGTAATCAAATTAATGCCCATGTTAATCATGACAGATCGAAGTTGCACGTTGCTGCATTCACAAATCCTGCAAACGAAATGGGCATGTAGCAGTGTTCAAAACTGCATGTAGGCACTAACACGTTCTCTTCTTTGTGCAGTGCATATTAGGCCCGATGGAAGATGTTGATAACAACAATCACATCGAATGCCTGGATCTGCATCTCTCAAATATTACTTTGAACTCCTACCGAGGGACCCCACCAGAGATTACACTCGCCATGTTCCTTCTTGCCAGAGCAAAGGCGCTGAGGGTACTGAGGTTGAACACACATTTAATTAGGAAAGATCAATGGTATGATTATCAGAGGCGGCTGGTACTGCAGAATGGAAGTTCCTCCAAAAATGCCAAACTTCGTATTGGAAGAGCATATGGCAAAGCAATTGGAAGTTATTGTGTCAAACCCATACATGACTTGTCAGCGGCTGATACCTTTTAAGAAATTACGTGGTTTAAAATGTTTGAATTGGGGCGTTGTAATCTTTGAATTTGAACCTTGCAATATTTATGGTATTTGTTATATTGAACCGTTTCTGTTCTCTTGTCTTAACGCAAACAGTTCATCCGGGTGAACCGCATGTCATACATGGCACACACCTTGATCTGGCTGACCATTTCTTTTGTGTTGCCTAATCACAAACAGTTCATCCGAGTGAACTGTATGCTGTACATCACACACACCTTGATCTGGTTGATTGTTTCTTTTGCATCACCTAATGACAAACAGTTCATCCGAGTGAACCATATGCTGTACATCGCACACGCCTTCATCAGGCTGTCCGTTTCTTTTGTTCTGCCTCATAGCAAATTGTTCATTGGACTGAACCGTATGCCCTGGATCGCACACACAACGAAAATCTGAACCATGTTTGATGGATCCTCCATTGCAAACGTTATGCACCTTTTTTGACGTTTTTCACATCCCCGTTTGTGATTAATGCATCGCATACAGTTTCGTGAAAGGGTCTCTGATCGTAGTGTCGCGTTAGCAGCATCCTGCAGTAGTGGGGGGTCGAGAGATTACCTAGACTGATTTATGCCGAGACTTTAAAGTTCATCATATTCCAACGAGTGTTGTCGAGAGCAAGCATGAGGAATTCCGCAATCTCAAGCAAGGAAGCATGTCCGTGTATCAATACAACATCTAGTTTCAGCAACTTGCTCGCTTTGCAAGCAAGACATTCCTGATGAAAAGAGCATGATCTATCACTTCAGGGGTGGCCTCAGAGAGGATCTGCAGTTAGCGCTCGTTCTTGTTGAGCCTACTCAGTTCGATCAGTTCTATAACATGGCCCTCAAGCAATCGTTTTGGTGGACTCGAATGAAGCGAGAAATTGCTCAATTCATGAATGAATGTGATGTCTGTCGAAGGGTGAAAGCAGAACATCAACGACCAGCTGGTCTCCTCCAACCTCTTGCTATTCCACAATGGAAGTTTGATCATATCGAAATTGACTTTGTCACTGGCTTTCCCAAGTCCAAGCATGGGAATGATGCTATCTTCGTTGTCATCGACAAGCTTACAAAAGTGGCTCATTTCCTTCCAATCAAAGAATCTATCATGACAACTCAGTTGGCAGAGCTATACACCTCCAAAATTGTCTTGTTGCACGATATTCCGCAATTAATCTCTCCAGACCGTGGAAGCATTTTCACTTCCATGTTCTGGGACTCCTTCCAAAAGGCCATGGGCACCAACATTTGCTTCAGTATGGCTTTCATCCTCAAACAAGTGGCCAAGTTGAGCGAGTCAATCAAATCCTCGAAGATATGCTTAGAGCTTGTGCCATCTCTTTCGGTATGAAGTGGGAAGATTGCCTCCCATATGCCGAGTTCTCCTACAACAACAGTTTCCAAGCAAGTTCGGGCAAGGCCCCATTTGAAATTCTATATGGCAGAAAGTGTCGTAGTCCTCTCAATTGGTTCGAGACTAGTGAACGCCAACTTCTTGGCAATGATTTGATCACAGAAGCTGAAGAAATGTGTGAAGTCATCCGTGAAAATCTCAAAGCCGTGCAATCGTGCCAGAAGAGTTACTATGAGAGCAAGCACTGTGACTTGGCTTTCGAGATCGGAGACCATGTTTACCTCCGCGTATCTCCAATGAAAGGCACTCAACGCTTCGGTATCAAAGGGAAGCTTTCCCCTAGATACGTGGGTCCTTTCAAGATCATTGGCAAAAGAGGCAACCTCGCCTATCAACTCGAGCTTCCGTCTAACTTTGCTAATGTGCATGATGTGTTTCACGTGTCAGAGCTTCGCAAGTGCTTCAAGACCCTCGAGCGCACTATCAACTTCGAAGAGATTGATCTCCAAGAAGACTTGTCTTATCATGAGCATCTCATTGCCATTTTTGAAGAAACCGAGCACAAAACTCGCAACAAGTCGATCAAATTTCTGAAAGTTAAATGGTCGCACCATTCCGACCGAGAAGCCACCTGGGAGCGCGAGGATCACCTCCGTTCCGAATAACCTAAGTTCTCTCAGTCCTAGATCTCGGGTCGAGATCCTCTTGTAGTGGTGAAGAGTTGTAACGCCCCGGATGTAACATTCCATAATTGTAACTCCAACTCTTGCCATTTCCGGCTATGTGATATGTTATATCCTTCGTGGATGGGTTTTATCCTCGTTTTTTCATTGTGTTCATGTCATGCATTTCATCTCATGTCATCATGTGCATCTCATTTGCATTCGTGTTCATCTCATGCATCCGGTCTGTTTCCCCGTTACCCGTTTTGGAATCCGACACTCCCACATGCACCCGTTGCACCTCTTAAATCTCGTTTCGTGAGGGGGAGAAAAAAATTCTCGGAATGGGCCGAGATTTCTCGAGTGGCCTTGGTACATCACTGGTAGGCCGCCTGTCAAATTTTGTTCCATTTGGAGGTCCTTTGATGCCCCAATGGTTAACCGCAAAACCCCCTCTCTCATTGCAGCCCAGCACCCTCCACAACAGCCCACTAGCACATATAAACCCCTTTCATGCTCTCCGTCGTTGGATCACGATCGTGTGGGCGAAAACCGCACCTCATTTCGACTCTTCTAGCTCCCCCTATCTATAAATAGACCCTCTCCCCCAAAATTACGGATCAAACCCTAGCCACCACCACCTCCGCGCCGCCGGAAACGTCCGTCCTCGCCGGACGCATCTTCCGTCGCCGCCCGCACCAGTCATAGCGCGCCACATGGCCTCCGCCCGCTCCCATCACCGCCGGCCCGCCAGGCCCGCGCGTGTCGCTGCCGCCTGGCACCGACTGCCGCCTCCTCGCTGTTGTCTAGCATCGCCGCCGACCCCCACGCGCCTCGCCGCCCATGCCCGCCGGAGCCGCGCCCGCTGTCGCCCTCTTTGGATCCGGCGAGCCCGCACCGGATCCGGTCGTCCGACCTTTGCCGGCCCTCTCCGACCAACTCCGGCCGCCGCGTCCTGGACTCCGGCGAGATTCGCCGCCACCTCGAATTCCGTGCCCGGACAAACCATAGATCCGGAGGTCGATTTCTTCTCTACGTCCTTTTTCCTGTGACATTATGTGTGCCCCTTCATCATGCCATATCTCTGTGCCCGTAGCTCCTATTTGCGCATATGATATATCGAAATGTTCGTCTCGTGATGCTCTACATGCTAGTTCCATTTGCCTGCATGTTACTATTCATATTAATTCCTTAATCTTCATTACAAAAGTGATATATGATGTTTTCTGCTGGAATCCATCATAACTTGCTGATTTGTCATTTTCATAGCATTTTGTGTGTGCATCCTTTGAGCATCATGTCTACATGTTTTAGGAGCACCTTCATGCCATCTTTACAATGGCGCAAACCTTGTTTTTATATGAGCTCTGTGGTGACTAGCACAAGCATGCAAAGTAGGCCACATGTTGTTGCCGATTTCAGACACTTAGTATTTCTGCGATGTCTTTGTTGGGGAACGTAGTAATTTCAAAATTTTCCTACGCACACACAAGATCATGGTGATGCATAGCAATGAGAGGAGAGAGTGTCATCCACGTACTCTCGTAGACCGTTAAGCAGAAGCGTTATGACAACGCGGTTGATGTAGTCGAAAGTTTTCATGATCGACCGATCCTTAGTACCGAACGTACGACACCTCCGTGTTCAGCACACGTTCAGCTCGGTGATGTCCCGCGAACTCACGATCCAGTAGAGCTCGAAGGAGAGTTTCATTAGCACGATGGCGTGGTGATGATGTTGATGAAGCTACTGTCGCAGGGCTTCGCCTAAGCACCGCTACAGTATGGCCGAGGTGGATTATGGTGGAGGGGGGCATCACACAGAGCTGGGAGAGATCAATGATCAACTTGTGTGCTCTAGGGTGCCCCTGCTCCCGTATATAAAGGAGCAAGGGCGAGGCCAACCGGCCCTGTAGGGCGCGCCAGGAGGAGGAGTCCTCCTCCTAGTAGGAGTAGGACTCTCCTCTTTCCTACTCCTACTAGGAGGGGGAAAGGAAGGGGGAGAAGGAGAAGGAAAGGGGGCGCCACCCCCTTCCTAGTCCAATTCGGACCAGAGGGGGAGGGGGCGTGCGGCCTGCCCTGGCCGGCCCCTCTCTCTCTCTCCACTAGGGCCCAACAAGGCCCATTAACCCTCGAGGGGTTCTGGTAACCCCTCCGACACTCCGGTAAAATCCCGATTTCACCCGGAACTCTTCCGATGTCCAAATGTAGGCTTCCAATATATCAATCTTTATGTCTTGACTATTTCGAGACTCTGCGTCATGTCCGTGATCATATCCGGCACTCCGAACTACCTTCAGTACATCAAAACATATAAACTCATAATACCGACCGTCACAAAACTTTAAGCGTGCGGACCCTATGGGTTCGAGAACTATGTAGACATGACCGAGACACGTCTCCGGTCAATAAACAATAGTGGAACCTGGATGCTCATATTGGTTCCTACATATTCTACAAAGATCTTTATCGGTCAAACCGGATTACAACATACGTTGTTCCCTTTGTCATCGGTATGTTACTTGCTCGAGATTCGATCGTCGGTATCTCAATACCTAGCTCAATCTCTTTATCGGCAAGTCTCTTTACTCGTTCTGCAATGTATCATCCCGCAACTAGCTCATTAGTTGCATTGCTTGCAAGGCTTATAGTGATGTGCATTACCGAGAGGGCCCAGAGATACCTCTCTGACAATCGGAGTGACAAATCCTATTGTTTATCTATGCCAACTCAACAAGTACCATCGGAGACACCTGTAGAGCACCTTTATAATCACACAGTTACGTTGTGACGTTTGGTAGCACAAAAAGTGTTCCTTCGGTAATCGGGAGTTGCATAATCTCATAGTCATAGGAACATGTATAAGTCAAGAACAAAGCAATATCAGTAAACTAAAATGATCAAGTGCTAAGCTAACAAAATGGGTCAAGTCAATCAAATCATTCTCTAATGATGTGATCCCGTTAATCAAATGACAACTCATGTCTATGGTTAGGAAACATAACCATCATTGATTCAACGAGCTAGTCAAGTAGAGGCATACTAGTGACAATCTATTTGTCTATGTATTCACACATGTATTATGTTTCTGGTTAATACAATTCTTGCATGAATAATAAACATTTATCATGATATGAGGAAATAAATAATAACTTTATTATTGCCTCTAGGGCATATTTCCTTCAGTCTCCCACTTGCACTAGAGTCAATAATCTAGATTACAGAGTAATGATTCTAACACCCATGGAGTCTTGGTGCTGATTATGTTTTGCTCGTGGAAGAGGCTTAGTCAACGGGTCTGCATCATTCAGATCTGTATGTATCTTGCGTATCTCTATGTCTCCCACCTAGACTTGATCCCGGATGGAATTGAAGTGTCTCTTGATGTGCTTGGTTCTCTTGTGAAATCTGGATTCCTTTGCCAAGGCAATTGCACCAGTATTGTCACAAAATATTTTCATTGGACCTGATGAACTAGGTATGACACCTAGATCAGATATGAACTCCTTCATCCAGACTCCTTCATTTGCTGCTTCCGAAGCAGCTATGTACTCCGCTTCACACGTAGATCCCGCCACGACGCTTTTTTTAGAACTGCTCCAATTGACAGCTTAACCGTTCAGTATAAACACATATCCGATTTGTGATTTAGAATCGTCCGGATCAGTGTCAAAGCTTGCATCGACGTAACCATTTACGACGAGCTCTTTGTCACCTCCATAAACGAGAAACATATCCTTAGTCCTTTTCAGGTATTTCAGGATGTTCTTGACCTCTGTCCAGTGATCCACTCCTGGATTACTTTGGTACCTCCCTGCTAAACTAATAGCAAGGCACACATCATGTCTAGTACACAACATTTCATACATGATAGAGCCTATGACTGAAGCATAGGGAACACTTCTAATTTTATCTCTATCTTCTACAGTGGTCGGGCATTGAGTCTTGCTCAACTTCACACCTTGTAACACAGGCAAGAACCCTTTCTTTGCTTGATCCATTTTGAATCTTTTCAAATCTTTATCAAGGTATGTGCTTTGTGAAAGTCCAATTAAGCGTCTTGATCTATCTCTATAGATCTTGATGCCCAATATATAAGCAGCTTCTCCGAGGTCTTTCATTGAAAAAATCTTATTCAAGTATCCTTTTATGCTATCCAGAAATTCTATGTCATTTCCAATCAGCAATATGTCATCCACATATAATACTAGAAATGCTACAGAGCTCCCACTCACTTCATTGTAAATACAGGCTTCTCCAAGAGTCTATATAAAACCATATGCTTTGATCACACTATCAAAATGTTTATTCCAACTCCGAGAGGCTTGCACCAGTCCATAAATGGATCGCTGGAGCTTGCACACTTTGTTAGCTCCCTTTGGATCGACAAAACCTTCTGGTTGCATCATATACAACTCTTCTTGCAGAAATCCATTCAGAAATGCAGTTTTGACATCCATTTGCCAAACTTCATAATCATAAAATGCGGCAATTGCTAACATGATTCAGACAGACTTAAGCATCGCTACGGGTGAGAAAGTCTCATCGTAGTCAACTCCTTGAACTTGTCGAAAACCTTTCGCAACAAGTCGAGCTTTGTAGACAGTAACATTACCATTAGCGTCAGTCTTCTTCTTGAAGATCCATTTATTCGATGGCTTGCTGATCATCGGCCAAGTCAACCAAAGTCCATACTTTGTTCTCATACATGGATCCCATCTCAGATTTCATGGCCTCAAGCCATTTTGTGGAATGTGGGCTCACTGTTGCTTCTTCATAGTTCGTAGGTTCATCATGGTCAACTAACATGACTTCCATAACAGGATTACCGTACCACTCTGGTGCGGATCTTATTCTGGTTGACCTACGAGGTTCGGTAGTAACTTGATCTGAAGTTTCATGATCATCATCATTAGCTTCCTCACTACACTACAAAAAAATACACATCCGTGACATTTTGGGCCAAACGAAATTTTTTTTGTCATACATATGACACTTCTATGACGATAATTGTGACAAAACCCGGTATCATCATAGATGTGGTGGGATCCTACTTCTATGACAAAAAATCATGACAGAAAATGGGCTTTTCGTCCTGGGCGGGGCGGAGACGCAGCTGCATGACATTCTTTGGGCCGTCCATCATGGAAAAAACTGTGGTGGAAGCGAGGGCGAGGAAAATTTCGGGGAGTTCCCAGTTACGGTGGGAGGTCGGGGGCCGAGCGGTGCGCATTTCTCTCGTACATGTACGAGCGTGTGTGCGAGGCATTGGCTCTAAGTGAACCCGAGGAAGGCGTTGGGCTCTAACTGAACCCAAGCGATTGCACTGCAGGCTACGCGTTACTGAACCCGAGCGATTGATCGATGGCTGTTAACTGAACCCGATCGAGCGATTCCTTCGCTACTGCTGCTAACTGAAGCCAATCAATGCTACCTCTGGGATGAAAAGTGAGTGTTGCAGGGGGGTTTGGATGAATAGTGAGTGGTGGCATTGCCTCTGGATGAACAGGACCCCATGGTGTGGGGGAGGGCTGGATGAACAGTAGACGGTGGTGGGGTGCCCGTGGAGGGGTGGTTGAATAGGACCTCGTGGTCTGGAGGGCTGGATGAGCAGTAGACGGTGGAGGGGTGCCCGTGGAGGGGTGGTTGAACAGTAGCCGGTGGAGTAGCGCATGGTGGAGGCTGGATGAACAGCAGCCCGTGGAGGCTGGAGGAGGTCGACGGTAGCCCATGGAGGCTGGAGGAGATCGACGGTAGCCCGTGGAGGCTGGAGGAGGTCGACGGTGGAGATGAACAGTATCCCGTGGAGTCCCGTTTTGCGGTACGCCACACCCCTCCTGATGAACAGGACCCCCGTTTCGACCGTAGGAGGTCCGTTTCGTCCGTTTTGCGGTACGCCACACCCCTCCCGATCAACAGGACCCCCGTTTCGACCGTAGGAGGTCCGTTTCATCCATTTTGCGGTAAGCCACACCCCTCCTGATCAACAAGACCCCTGTTTCGACCGTAGGAGGTCTGTTTCCTCCGTTTTGCGGTATGCCAGACCCCTCCTGATCAACTGGACCCCGTTCTGAACGTAGGAGGTCCATTTCCTCCATTGTGCGGTACGCCAGGCCTCGTTTCCATCGCCTGTTCCGTCCAAGCCCTCTCGATGAACACGACCACGCATTCCGTTCCGACCCAGCCGGTTGGCTCCCACGTGTTCCGTTGCCTCCCGATGAACATGACGCATTCCGTTGCCTCCCCATGAACACGATGCATTCCGTTGCCTCCCCATGAACACGACGACGACACTGTTTCTCCGTTCCCACCTAGCCATGTACACGAGCCCTGGTCGTACGTATGCGCGAGTAGGCGTTCGAGACCCCGCCCATATGTACACATACGTGGCCATATTTTATTTCTTGCACCCTGGCTGCTGTATGTATGTGTACATGCTACGTGTGCGCCTCTACTACGACACGTACGCGCCTCTACTACGACACGTGCACGCCTTTACATCCACCAGTATATACGTACATACATGTTCGCGACCAGAATGACAACGCTACGTATGCTTCGACCAGGTGGATCCCGACTGTCAGGCAGTTCCTTGCCTGCGAAGATGTAGCTGGTGGGTCCCAACAGTCAGGGGGCGAATCGTTTTTTTTGCCCGACGCACTTCCTTGCGTGCGAAGATGTAGCTGGTGGGTCCCAGCAGTCAGGGGCAAACGTGGTGGCCCGTCTGGTGGGTCGCCGCTGCCAGGTGGAGGAATAATTATTTTACACATAATAAGGAGGCACTTCCTTGCTGCGGCCATGGACCCAGCTGTCAGCCTCTCCACATACAGTCCACGTCCGATGGAAGCCGTTCCTTGACCACGTTGACCACACCACGCTGAGAGCACCAGGGCGGTGGACGACAGCGAGGCCTAGGAAGGGGAGGACACAGAGCCGGGGAAGACGCGGCAGTGGATGCCCACACATAGAGGAGTACGAGGGTTCACTGGTTCACTGCGGTGTGAGGCTGCCGTCGCCGCAGAATAACAGGGGGTGTCGGTCGTTGACCACGTTGACCAGGCCGCGCCGAGAGCACCAGGGCGGTGGACGACGGCGAGGCCTAGGAAGGGAACGACACAGAGGCAGGGAAGATTCGGCAATTGTTTCCCACTCGGAGGGGAGTACAACTGTACGAGGATTTATTAGTTCGTCTGTTGTCGCTGGATAATAACAACATGTGTGGGTGAGTAGAGGGATGGCTAGGCCAGCGATGGGAGTACGGTGGGGCGGTGAGGCCTGCGCGGCAACACAGCCGGCCGCGGGGAGGAGGGAGCAGAGAGTCCCGCCGGCGCTTGTTTGAGCGGCTGGAGCAGGAAGAGCAGAGATTGAACAAGCACGATGGCTGTTCGATGGACATCCAACAATCACTGCTTGTGCATCTACCTTTTTTTAGGAAAGCCTCAAATATGTGGAAAACAGCATACAACCCACCTGCCATTATTTCTAATAATTTACAGCCCATTTGCTATTTTTTAAGGTTTTTTTGGAGCCCATATTCTTTTTGTTAGCATTACACCCCATATTGTGGCCACGCTTAAAAAATTATATGAAATTTTGCATATTTCGGTGCGGTCCAAACTGTTTTTAATCCCGAAATTTCGACTCACATTCAAACCGATTTTAAAAATAAATGTATATCAATATAAAATCCAACAAATTCTCCGCGCATAAAAATTAATGTAATTTAAAATATTGAAATAAAAAAATATTTGAAACTAATTGCCGGTTTGATGTGTTTTAAAAATGTACAGCCCATTTCTCATTACTGATGGGCCATTTTCTTGGCCAGCCGAATGAAAGCTCTCATCGTCTTGAAAGATTTGCAGCCCAATAGGCCTGACAAAGCGACTTACTTGGTAAATCACAAAAAAACTGGGTTGTGGCCATGGACCCAGCTGTTAGCCTCTCCACGTACAGTACTCTTCCAACGGAAGTCGTTCCTTGACCATGTTGACCACGCCGCGCGGAGAGCACCAAGGCGGTGGACGACGGCGAGGCCTAGGAAGGGGTCGCCGCGGAGCCGGGGAAGACGCGGCAGTGGAAGCCCGCGCTGAGAGGAGTACGAGGTTTCACTGGTTCGGTTGCGGTGTGAGGCTGCCGTCGCCGTAGGGCCTGGCCAGCGGTGGGAATAGTAGGGGGCGGTGAGGCCTACGCGGCAGCACAGCCGTCCACGGGAGGCAGGAGCATGCGGCACGACCGGCGCTGCTTTGGGCGGCTGGAGCAAGAAGACCAGAGGTTGAAGAAGCACTACAGCCGTTGGATGGACATCGTATGGTCACTGGAGCTAGAATCGTTCATATTGACTAAGTTGACAAAGCCCTTCGTCCCCGTCAACTTAGTAGGCCCACAAGTCAGCCTCCCACCAAGTTGGGTCCCAGCTAGCCAGGGGAGTATTCATTTTTTTGTGCGTAATAAGGAGGCACTTCTGGTGGGTCCGAGCTGACAGCGGGGGGAATGTTTTTTCACGAAATACGGTGGCCCGCCAGGTGGGTCCTAGCAGTCAGGGGGCAAACTTTTTTTCGCAAAATACGGTGGCCCGTCCAGTGGGTCCCTACTGTCAGTTGGAGGAATCATTATTTTCCGCGTAATAAGGAGGCACTTACTTGCTGCGGCCGTGGACCCTGCTGAGACTCCACGTACAGTATACTTTGGATGGAAGTCGTTCCTTGACCATGTTGACCTCGCCGCGTTCCGTTGCATGCTTGCGTCCATGGGCGTGGTGCGTCCCCATTGTCAGCCTCTCATGTACAATCATCTTCCGATGACTCTCAGTTGTTGACCATGTTGACCACACCGTGCCAAGCGCAACCAGACTGGAACGACCCGGAGATGGGGAAGACGGGGCAATGGAGTCGCAGATGGAGAGGAGTGGGAAACTTCACTGGTTCGGGTGGGCGGCAGCACAGCCGCGGTGCCGCCCACGGGAGACGGGAGCAAGAACAGAGGTTGAAGAAGGAGCACGGCTGTTGGATTAACATCCAACGGTCCAGCTGCTAGAATAATTTGTTGATTAAGTTGACAAAGCCGTGTGTACACGTCCGCTTAGTAGGCCCACAAGTCATTCACCAAATCTGATGGGTCCCATCTGTCAACGGGATGAATATTTTTTTTCGCAAAACAAGGAGGCACTTCCTTCCGTGCGAAGATACAGCCGGTGGGTCCCAGCTGTCAGGTGGAGGAAACATTTTTTTAGCTTAATAAGGAGAAAATTTCCTAGCGTGTGACCATGGACCTCGTGGGTCCCAGCCGTCAGGCTCTCCACGTACAATCCTCTTCCGATGACTCTCATTTGTTGACCACGCCGCACCAAACGCAGCGAGGCGGTGGACGACAGCGAGGCCCCGGATGGGAACGACTCGGAGATGGGAAAACGCGGCAGTGGAGTCGCATATTGAGAGGAGGAGAAGGGTTATAACTAGTTCTGTTGCGGCGTGGGGCTGTAGTCTGTGGAGAATAACAGGAGGTGTCGAGGGGTGGAGGGATAGCCTGGCCGGCAGTGGGGTAGCGCTTCACAGCGATGCGTGCTAAGCAGAGCCGCTAGCCGCCGGAGGCCGGACCAGGTGGTCCCGGTGACGCTGGAGGAAGAAGACGAGAGATTGAAGGTGCATGCCAGCCGTTGGATAGAAATCCAATGGCTGTGGATGACACAATCATCTGTTGACCAAGTTGACAACGCCCTGCGTAGGCTTCGACCTATTGGCCCACATGTCAGCCTGCAAAAATGTGGCATATATTTAACCAATGTATTCTAGAATGTACAGTCCATTTGCTGGGCTGGGTGAACAAATAATTTCACGTCAATCAGGCCCATTTATATTTTCTAAGAAATCCCAGCCCATTTGCACTTCCTTGAAATACACGTATTCGGTGGGCTCGTTATATATATAATGTTATGTCAGAAGGAGCAATTAATATCAAAGAATAAACCGGAGAGGCACATTATATATATATATATAATTAAGAAATTAGCGAGTTATTGCTCAAAATAAAAATGAGCGCGTTATTATTAAATTGGTCCTTAAAATCTTCGCAAGATTTTGTACGCAATCACCATGATTTTCCTTGCCTCTGAGTCAAAAACAACCAGGATTTTCCTTGCCAACTTCCGTTAAACATTTACTTTTTTAAGTTAATAACATGTGGGATGTTTTTATAATGTATATATATAAGTCTCTATAAAATATACGATAATAGTAATAATATAAATCTTTCCCTAATAATAAAGCACGGATTGACTCTTTGGGTTCACCGTCACAATACGCTTCTTTCTGTGAATTTACGCTTTCAGTTTTTTCCGTTAGTTTTGATCGAAAGTCCATCCAATTGCTGCGAGGCGGTACTAAAAACTTTGTCCATCCAATTAGTCCATGTCCACATTCTCTTATTAGGCCTGCACGCATGTTTCGGCCTGCATGCACGCTTCTGTATCTGTACCTTACCTGTTTTTCACACATGTACTTGGAGTAATCCCACCTCGATTGCTTACATGAAAGTCTACCAGTTTATATACCTAGGAAAGTTGCATATCAAGAACGATCCTCTTGAATCAACAAACACAAAATGAGAATGAAGGGAAATTGTACAACAAAACGGTAGTCCGGCGCGAAGCTGTTCAGTCCGGCCCTCGCCGGGGTGAGGAAGCGGAGGCACAGCGCGCAGACGCCTGGGACGCAGCCTGTTCCACACGCTGGCCACCTCTACACCACGCACGACATGGACACGAGTGCGGCGGCAGGGTGGCTTGAAGCTCATGGTGGACCGGATCCAGCAAGGGGAAGGTCGGATCCGTCGGCTTGGAGAGGGAGGTGTGGAGGAGCATGTGGGACACAGGGCGGAGGAGGATGGAGGCGGAATGCCGAGGTCGGGCTGTGGACTCGGAGTGGAGGAGCCACGGAGAGGCCCGGGAGCCACCACGGCAGCCACGAGAGCGAGATGGTCCTGGCCATGCTCGGCGGTCGTCAGCCGACTTCGTGTTTCTCTGCTGATGATCCCTGACCACCTGCTGCCCGGGGTCGGCTACATCCTATTATCTCAGTTTGCTTGGTAGTTTCATTCTTGCTTAAGATTAGACCTAGCCGCGTAGATCAGATGGACATTGGAGGTACAGTGTTGGCACTGACGACTTGGATAAAAATATTTTTGTATGCACTCCGAGCGGGTCAGTCAATATACACTTAAATTTTCACATTCAGTTTCCTTAAGTTAGACGATAGCAAGGAGATAATGCACTCCTTTTTTCTGAAAAAATATCATAAGGGACATCTTTTGGAAGAATGACAAGCCATGTTGGCCATAGTTGGAGTGAAAGAATTACAATTTTTTTGTGCCAAATAATCAAATATAGCACTGTTTCAGAAAAAAACCAAAACCATGAGAAATATTGTTGTTGGATGTCAGTGCGCATCATATATCCTCTTGGCCATGCCGGTCATAATGGCAACAACTTTCTTCAGGCTGGTGATGCTCATATTGTCAATCATAGTTGGAGTGAAAGAATAGAACGTAAGTGTGTGGCATATTTTTTTCCCGTTGCAATGCATGGGCCCTTTTGCTAGTATATATAATGTGGTTAGAAGGGAAAACATAAATTGGACACAACATTACTTTTATAAGAGTCATGCGTTTAATACCCCACAGTAGGCATACTAACAAGTTCACACAAAAATACAACAGAAAAGGTAAACATTCATATCAAACTCAGGTTCACAGGACACGTTCATATTCATAGCCAACATTCATTATCAACAACTCAAAAGATTCATATATACACAAGCTCACCATGTCTATGCATCCAAATGATTGATAGATCACACGACAATATTCATACATAATTCACAAAAAGATTTAGATATACACATGTTCAGTATGTTTATGCATCCAAATGATTGAGATCATAGCCAATATGATCCATGGATGAACTTTAATTACCTAGGGTACAGACTAGTAAATGGTGTTCAATCAGAGGTACTTCTTGCTAAAATTAGTTCTTGTACGAGTAAACTTTCGAGTACATAAGAGGCAGCACAGACAATCTGAACTTTGCTTGTAGGTTTATCCTTAAATAGTGGCCTCGTGGCCAGGGAGGTTTGAGCAACTTGGCCACTACATTCATCCAACTAGTTTACTGGCTCATCTTGGTCCTGTATCTCGCCAAAATTCTACATTGCAGATGAGAAAGGAGGCGGTTGAGAAAATGAACCACCCAAATTTTTTGTGCAGTTCAACTGAAATGGAGCATCCTTGGCGTGCAGACTGATTAACTGCCAGATGAATATACGCGTCAACGAACTTGTCTGGAATCTTTAGACTCCATGCCATATTGTTCTCTACCATATGTGCCGATAACCAAAAGGCACAAGTTGGGACCAAAGACTGGACTGCGTTTTTCTGGGCTATGCACCAAGCAATATTTTTGGCGTTCACTCTCCTAATACTTGGAGTTTGACAATTGGTTGACGCCAGTTGATACTCCAATGAATATAGGCACTTCTTGTCAACATCGATGCTTGTCTGAGTGAACTTTGGAGTACATAGCAGTAGCATAAGTACCTGTCCATCTGATCATTTTGTGCAGTTCTACTGAAATCACCCGATGTAATGATTTGCCTGCGAGTTCAGGCTCCAAATTACTCCTTTATGAAATCGGCAAACAGTAGCACAATACCAAATTACCAATACATATGACATGCACAATAATCAGGATAAAAACCAGTACCAACCTGTGTGAGGTAGCATATCAATTACTATTTCCTTTGACTGGAAGCCGAGATAAGCCAAGCGACTGACATCAAAGGAAGAAAGCAAGCGGTGATTAGCGACTGACAGGAAAGGACGGAAGCTGTCGAGGCAATGAAGCACCCAAAGTTTTTGTGCAGTTCCACCAAAATAGAGCATCCCTATTGGCACATATATTGAGAGAGTGAGAATACTGTAATAGTGGGACTAGTTGATGAAACATACACTAACAAATAGAAGCACCCTCATTATCTTAATGGGTAAAGTTAGCAACATAGTAGTCTTGCTTAAAGAGAGGTATTAGTTTATTTAATCAGTGCCAATTAGTTCAACTCAACACTCAAAGCATTGCCATTTATCATAGGTTGCAAAACTTTAACATGCAAAGATAAAGGAGTTTCTCATGACAATAGCACGATACAAATAGAGATGACATCAAACTAATATGGATGAAGGCCTTAGGCCCGTACCAACCTGAGAAAAAAGCTTATTCATGTAGTCCCATAAGAGATGATAAAGCACTCACTGGAATCACACAATAGTATATATTTTTGTGCACTTCAAATGTATGGTTGAAATCACTCTTGTTTACTAGTGCTGAGATTATACCGAAAGATTATCAAGAACTTCCAGCAGAGTTAAAGCACTGGTTGGGATAGAGTTCATTGTATTGTCTAGTGTAGTTCCACTAAAATGTATGATTGGCACAACATGATCCCTGTTTGCACAAGTAGGAACAAGGTGAAACCTTCATTAGCTTAGTGAGAAAGGATAGGAAGACATTACCATATTACTCAAACAGTAGCATCAAATTCATGATGGACAATACGCAAAACATTGCCTCATTGAACCAATGGCAATAAATTGACATGCAAAACAATAGCACTATTATGTCTCCCTACTCCACCACATGATTCACCTCTATAGACAAACATACACATGTACATGATTCAGCATAGGGTCCTACTAAAGATTTGTTTAACTCCAACAGGAAAATTAGGCAGTAATAAATTAGTGGTACTTAAGTACTCCTAATTAATTAAGTGAGAAAACAGAAGTGGAAGGGCTCCCTGGAGGATCGTCTCACATGTAAGGTAGTCGTTGCTGGAGCCCTTGAATGGTCTCGACTGAGGCATTTGGCTTCAGCAAGATCGCCTTGGCACTATTTATTCTTCTTCTTCTTCCTCTTCATGCTCTGTTTCTCTTTCTCCTCACCAGTTGGTGAAACCAAGTACATGATTGGCCTTCTAATTCAGAATTGGTTTTGTCCGTGAGGGAGTACAAGTGTACTAGTAAAAAACAACATTATTTTCTCATGGCAGTCGGAAAATAGAGATGAACACATGCGTTAAATATCATTCTTACCCAAAGGAAGGTTATGGCAAAAATATGGATGATGAGGATTGGAACACAGATCTCCCTTTGTGCAGTTCCACCAAAATGAACCAACTGTTCCATTCTGACATTCCAGTTAAACAACACAAAAGTCACTTCTTTTAAGAAGAGTTTTGTGCAGTGCACCAAAAGGTCACAAGAGCAACCAAGTGAATTGGATATCCCTGTTTGCACAAAAAGCCACAGAGGAAACAATCAGAGTCTCAAACAATTACAGGCAAAAACATTTGGCTAAACTTGCCATGGCTTATAACAGTGGCATGGCTTCATTTTTACCAGGGACAGTAGATTAAGAATAGCTAAGGCCGCATTCAGTTCATAGGTTTGGTGCAGGATTTTCGTAGGAACACAATTCCTACGGATTCTTTCCCTTCCAACCGTTCGGAACACGGGAAAGGTGAATAGTGTTTCATAGGAAAGCTGGTCTAGTAGTACTGATTCCATAGGATTAGAAACATCCACGCGATGCTCATTTTTTGGGCGGAAGCCCGAGGCAGGCGCTCGCTGCCATGCGTTAGACAGGTTGCTGTGCTGTGTTGCCGGAATAAAAAATCAACCTATGTGTGGTACGTGAGGTGAGGACAAGAGTAGTCACTGTGCAGCTGAATAAACAAATAGCATCTCATAGTGCCAAGCATGCTACTCTAAAAAAACAAATTTGTACATTTCGTAGTCCATCCGAACACATTCTCTTGAGAGTTTCCTCCGGTTCGCTGTTCCATAGTTTTATACCTACATTCCTTTCCTATTCCTCTATTTTCATCAAGACCTATGTTTTCTGCCCCTTTATTCTGAACAGAGCCTAAATATTTAGTATAAGGGCATGGGACAGTGGGTGCACCAGCAGTCCAGCACCATGTACGTAAACAGGGGCATAAAGTGGTGATTCATAGTTTGTCACCCGAGAAACAAACATCCAAGAAACATATCTGGGTTGGTCCCATTTTTGTTCACTCTAGCCACCTACTCCTATGTGTGGATAGCAAATCTAGTCCTGGTCATACCACTGTGTACAACGTTACCCCTATATTTCCCTTTTCGACCAAGAGACTGGTTGGATGACCAGTCTGTACTACTTTCACCCCCTTTCCTTCCTGTTTGTACCAAGTCCGATGTACATACTAAATTCCCCCACCCCCACTTTATTTCTTGTTTGAACCAAGTACTCCCTCCGTCCGGAATTACTTGTCATCAAAATGGATGTGTCTAGAACTAAAATACATCTAGATACATCCATTTCAATGACAAGTATTTTCAGACGGAGGGAGTACAAGATTCGACTCCATGAAGTAGCTTTACCTCTAACAATAGAAGAAAAACAATATGTGACGTTGGACCATCCGATCAACAAGGGCTGAGAGGTAGAAAATGATGCACATGCAGCGACGTAGTGAGCTGGGGAAGTACAGCTAAGGTGGTTTCAAACGAAGATATACCTGAAGGTCGTCGGGATGTGGATAGGTGGGCGGCGGGAGGCCGTATCCGCCCACAGGCAACGACGAAGGGATCGGAGGACCTCCCGCGCCGGCGCTCGGCCAGAGATAATGGTGCGGCCGACAGTGGGTCTCCTCCCTTGCTGTCGACGACGGCCTAAACGCTGCCCCTTCTCCCCTTCACCGGCAGAGGGGGATACGTCCGGATCTGTAACCAGCGGTGAGGATAGAAAGCCAGTGTTTTTTGAAGGGAGAAAGACAGTGTTACTACCCCTATCTTGTTTAGATCTGGAGAGGATGAGAGTGTATGAATAGAGCAACCCTAGCAAGCAAGCGCGGAGGCTCCGGCCTATATATACATAGTGGGGTAGTTTTCCTTTTTCACTCCATCAAAACAATCGTTTAAAATTGTGTACTACTACATGCCAGGTCTCAGTTTTTTTAGTTGTTGATTGTTTTTTGAGATAGCTACCCGCTTGTTCCAAGTGGTGTTACGGTGTGCTAGGTCGCACTTTGTATCGTTCAAGTCTGGTACTACAAGTCCCTCCATTAAATGAATAACCACCCCCTCGTAAAAATTGTGAACAAGCCCACGGCTAAAATTAGCGGAAACGTGGGTTGCCCCAACATGCATTATTATTTATATTTTCTACTCCCTCCATTCCTAAATATAAGTCTTTTTATTAGCCACACCTAAGACAAGAATTTTTTATTAGCAGTGAACCCCACATGTCATAGACACAAAAATTGTGGCAAGATTCCCTTAGGCAAGCCAAAGTGTGTCTAACAATTTGAGCAACTCAGGTTAGGCAAGTGTGGCAAGTGTGGGAAAAATAATATGGCAACATAAGACAAACATAGTCACAATCCAAACAGCCCCGTAATTTTTTGTGACATGCATGAAAATTTGGTTAGTTAAATTTATAGTCAAAATTTGGCAAGGTGCATCAAATCAACACATGCAAGTATCAAAAGGAAAGTCACGAGATGCATGCATGCGTTGTACTCCCTCCGTTTCCAAATATAAGTCTTTTTAGAGATTGCAACAAGTGACTACATACGAAGCAGAATATGTCTACTCCTATATACGAAGTAGCCCACTTGAAATGTGTAAAAGGACTTATATCGAGTGCAGTGCTTTGATGTGTCGCATCAACTCGTACAAGACCGAGAAATTTGATTACTACAATGCCCTCTCCCTCGCGGACTGAGCTCCAGTGCCTTAACTGCACCTGCCTTTGGCTGCATGATAGGAGGGCCAACCACCTGTTGGGACCACCTGTCATAGACGCAAAGGAAGGAGCAGTAAGTAGAAGCTTTCGCTACACGCTATCCCTCCCGCACGAGTTGGACGGACATGCAGCAGTGGATTCGATACTGTAGAAGTAGGAGTAACATCATTGTTCGTCTTCTCGAAGAGGCGAAGAGCCAAGCGCAACCCGAACGTGGCAGTTGCGAACGCTCGCGTGGTGCGGTTCATTGGAGTACTAGCCAGGCTCTTGCATGAGACAAAATTGCTATTGTTTAACAATTAAACTCCATTATCCGTTGGTTGATACTCATTCTGCATAGGTCCACGCGCTTAGCACCATTTCCTCCTGGGGTCACCAATGTTTATTTGCTAATTAATAGCATTGCATGCAATGAACTAGCCATTGCAAGTCATTAAAAGCATGCACACCTCTCATCTCTTATTGGTTGATATGTCAAGAAACAAGAAACAAGGTAGAAGTTAATGCACTGCACCTAAGTGTTTTGGGACTATTTGGTTTTCATAAGATGACTTACACACCTAGACGGAGGGAGTAGTATAGCCCTGTAACCGGAAAGGAGTATTTGCCTTTCTAGAGATTTCAACAAGTGACTAGACTACACCATGTGCAGTACTCCCTCCCTTCCGGTTTATAGGGCTCAAAATCTGAAATCTCATGAACCAAGGCATTTTGCGATTGGAGGAATGTATCTTGTACTTTACAAAACTACCCTAATTAAACTCATGCATTAATTACGTAGTTCTCTCGTTTTCCTCTCCGCCTTGGTCGCGGTGCACATGCGGGACATTTCAAAGCATCCGGGCCCGCGTGCCATCCACCAAATCACAGCGAGGTGCTACAGTCAAGGCTCACCTGTCACCCCGGTGTGGCCATCATGACCCGTCATATCACAAAACCAACACCTTTACCAACAGTGGTAAGGTGGCCTACAAGTTGGACTGGACGAAGCAACCATCATTTCACTAGAACGCTCGTTCAAGCCCTTTCTTCCCTTTCTTGAAGAAAACCTCACTCCAGGCTACTCACTTCTGCCATTTTTCTTCTGTACCGACGAAGGAAAGGTGGGCAAGTCAGTTATGCTGCTATATTTTCATTCCAAGAATCTTCTTTTTGCGAAGCATCGACTGATTCTCACATCCTATTCTTTTCCCATTTTCATTGTGATTGTGGTTTCCTTTTGATTGATTTTTGTTTGTCAGTTCATTGATGGATCCTGGAGCACTAGGCAAAGAGTTGCCGGCGGACAACCCACTAGAGACAGCGATCTCCAGGAAGCGAGCACCAACCAACGAGTTGACCATGTTGGCGGGCCAACCCATGGAGACGAAGAACTCCAAGAAACAAGCACTGGCGAAAGAGTTGAGGACGTTGGCGGACGAACTCCTCAAAGAAAGTTGGAAGAACAGCAAGGGCCCCACCGTGCCTACCCCAGGAACTCTGATTGCCACCTATGTGAGGCTCAAGACCGAGTTTGAGGAGATAGTCGCCGTTGAGAAGCAGTATTCCCCTGGCAAGGTGATGACCCCCATCGAGGACGAGGAGATGGCCCCCGGAGTGATGAGATCCCCCGGTGAGCTGCATAAGGTAAAAAATAATGGCTTATTACCATAGTTGTGGTTTTTAATTATTTGCAATGTGCTTGCTAATATGTTAGGGTTGTGCAGGTGCCAGTGGACGTCCTTGATGATTCCGATGTCGTGGCCTGTCCTGTTGGCATCGCCCCGGAGATCGATTCCGATGCCGCTGTCCATCCTGTGGACATCGCCCCAGAGATCGATTCCGATGTCGCGGTCAGCCCTGTGGACATCACCCCAGAAATCGATTCCCATGCCACTGTCCGTGCTGTGGTCATTGCCTGAGAGATCGATGACAAGAAATAGGTGGTCGTGCTAATCCTTCAGGGTAGTTTGCATTGCCCTGTGTTTAATTACTAGAACGATGCGTGTTATCAAACCATCTTAGGGCTAGTGCACTGTCTTGTGTGGGCGGATCTTGCTACTTTTGTTTGATAGTGAATAAGGCGAACCCTCTACGAGTTATGGAAACAGATGTATCCTCACCAGCTTTTGATATAATATATGGCATGCTTAGATGTAAGTTTGAACTATTTATCATATCAGCAGGGCTTGTTTGATGATTCTTGGTGTTAGTAGGCTAGCTACTGTGCGAGCTATAGTATTTGCAAAACACTCACCGAAGAGAAACGTTGGGGCTGATGAGCTCGTGGTACGCTTATACTAATCCCTCGTCGATCGACCAATAGCCCTAGCTCCTAAAATTGTCGGCTTAGCGAATCGATCAGACAATAGTCGACATACATTCAGGCCTCATTTGGTTCATAGGGTAGGAAAATCAGTCACACCCTAGCTAGTTCATGCATTAGAGTGTTGCGTCATGTCTACTTTCCAGAAAACTGAAATAGGGATGACAGAACCCCCAGCACCCCCTGGAAAAAACTAGGGTTTACTAAAATCTTTTTCAATGAACCTGAAATGCCCTTCTAAAAAGTCCACCCTTTTTGTTTTGGGGTTAGAACCTCTGACAAAATGGGTTCACATTTTTCCAGGACACATAAGGTCATTGGATTAAATCATTACTATTTGCATTTGGGAAACTTAAATCCAATAAATATTTTAAAATGCCCAAATAATCTTGAAAGTATTTTTAGGCTGTTGAGAATATTCTCAAATGTGCCTCTGAATATTTTCAGGTTTTTCCTAAATGGAATAGTATTTTTACTATTTCAAAACACAGAACAGGAATAAATAAAAAGAAAAACAAAAGCAGAGAGCAGAGGCTTACCTGGCGCTCACCTAGCAGGCCCACCTAGCCGGCCCAGCCTAGCCACCGCTCCAGCGAGCTTCTTGGCTCGGCCAGGCAGGCAGGCAGGTGCTCGACGCCGGCACCAGCGCACACCACGCAGCTGCCTGCCACCCTGCTTCTTCCCCTCGCCGTTCTGCTGCCCTGGGTCGGTCACCCACTCTTCCCCCGAGCTAGCAGACACGCCCCTTCCTCCCCAGCTCCTCTCCCTCGCTCTCCCGCACCATGGCCGACGCTGCCGCGCCCGCGCCACCGTGATAACCGCATCCGCCATCGTCCCCGTGCCGCGTCACCATGTCCGTTCGCTCCGCCGTCGTCGTCCACGTCAAGCAGGCCGAGCCCCGAGCACTCGCCCTCTCTGGAGTTGCCCCTAACCCCATCTACCCCAACTCCGGCCGCCGAGATCGGCATCGTCGCCCCGCTCAGCTTCGGCCATCCCCGAGCCCGCTTCGACGCTTGCTGCAATCGCCGTGAGCTCAGCTCCGTCCTCCCCTTCTCCGTTAACTCTCTCCTGCACCGTATGCACTGCACCACGTTCACCTACACCCGCCGCCGCCAAGCTCGTCGCCGACGTGACTCCGGCCACCCACCGGCCACACCACCTTGACCAACGCACTCACCGCACACACAGGAACCCGTAGCACTACTCCACGCGTCTCGCCGTGCCCCATAGCCTCGGGTTCAACCTCACCCAAGCTCCGGCAGCCGCACAGTTCATCGCTGGCGACGTTTTCCGGCCACCCCGAGCTCAACCCCTGCCACCCAACGATGCGACTTGCTCCCAGCTATGCGTAGATGCTCTCCGCCGCCCATTTGGTCGCCGGAGCACGAAACCCGCACCGCTCCACCGTGTCTGGCCTCGCCAGCGGCTCAATGCCAGCGAGTTTGACTTCGTTTGACCCTAGTTGACCCCATGTGGGCCCAGGTTGACCCCCCTGAGTCTATGACAAGTGGGACCGCTCTTCTAATTAACTTATATTAGCACTAACTAAATCTAGTTAGTTAATTAACTACTGACATGCGGGTCCCACTTGTCAGGTTTGACCTAGACCGGCCCCATTGACCACTGACGTCACCCTGACGCAATGTTGACGCGATAATTCAATTACTGGAATTATTCTTATACAGAAAATTCCAGAAAATACTACAAACTTCAAAAATTCATAACTTTTAATCTGTAACTCCAAATGCAAAGATTTATATATGAAATTTGATCAGAAAAATTCAATCTTTCCATATGTAATGGTTTCATGCATGAAAAAACACATTAAACTTGCTGTTTAGGTGAAACAAGCTAATGCACTTATATGGCTTAAGAACTTAAGCTTCCATTTGAATCCTTGATTCAAATGGACCCAAACCAACTTGTTTCACAATGCATTAGCCAGGACACCTCATATTGCCATGTCATAGCATGCATCATATTGTTGCATATTGCCATGTGATGATTGTGCTCTGTGATGTCTTTCGTGGTAGGTTCTGCCCCCGAGGATATTTCCGAGTATCCAACTAAAGTGCAGTACCCTACTACTACTCCATCTGGCAAGTAGCCCCAATGATCATATCGATACAATCCCATGTTCTCGCTCCTGTTCTCATTTAATGCATTAAGACAACAACGTTTCAAACTGCTGTGTGCTGCGGTAGTTGAACCCTTACCCTCTGCATGACCTGTCATTGCCACAGTAACTAGATGAAACCCACTAGCAGGTGTAGGAGTTGATTGAGCCATGTATGTGTTTCCTACCTTGCTATGCCTGCTATGCTTAGAGTTGTGTCAGGTCTGGTTCATCTGGGTGGTGGGATAGAGTGAAATGATTACGTCGGTAATGTGAGGGATGTGTTGAACATGATTTAGTAAAGGTATCGATGAGAGGCCATGTATGAGTACATGGTGGGTTGTTTCATTGAGGCCGTCCCTAAGAACTGAGATATGTATGTGTGATTTAAGAATCAGTTACTACCATACATTGGGATCCTTAATTGACAATCTCGGCTTCTTAACCACCCTAGTACTCTGTCCAGGAGTTGCAACTAGTTCTGGTGTTTGTAGGTTATGTGTTGGCGGCCGTGCGTAGCGCTGACCCCAGGGGTGGGCTATGATGCGGTAGATACACCGTGGTACGGTGTACCGAGTCACCCGTTTGGTGTCTCGAGAACCCTGTTCACATCGTTCGGGGCCGTATGTGGAAACCTCGTCCGGACTCCCTGCGGATGGAACCTAGATAGGCGATAAACCTAGACTAGAGACTTGAGTGTTTAGGTAGGTCGTGGCCGACACCCTCGTTGGGCTTCCGCTTGAAGGTTGCCGAGTACATGTCGTGTAAATGACGGTAAGTGGTGAGAGCGTGTGTGAAGAAGTACACCCCTGCAGGTTAAACATCATCTATTCGAATAGCCGCATTCGCGGTAAAGGACTACTTGGTTGCCTATACAGTTCTGTAGGATCGAAAGTATGTCTAGAGGGGGGGGGGGTGATTAGACTACTTGACCAAATAAAAACTTAGCCTTTTCCCAATTTTAGTTCTTGGCAGATTTTAGCTATCTTAGGACAAGTCAAGAAATCATCACACAATTCAAGCAAGCATGCAAAGAGTTTATTGGCAGCGGAAAGTAAAGCATGCAACTTGCAAGAATGTAAAGGGAAGGGTTTGGAGGATTCAAACGCAATTGGAGACACGGATGTTTTCCCGTGGTTCGGATAGGTGGTGCTATCCTACATCCACGTTGATGGAGACTTCAACCCACAGAGGGTAGCGGTTGCGCGAGTCCATGGAGGGCTCCACCCACGAAGGGTCCACGAAGAAGCAACCTTGTCTATTCCATCATGGCCATCGCCCACGAAGGACTTGCCTCACTAGCGGTAGATCTTCACGAAGTAGGCGATCTCCTTGCCCTTACAAACTCCTTGGTTCAACTCCACAATCTTGTCGGAGGCTCCCAAGTGACACCTAGCCAATCTAGGAGACACCACTCTCCAAGAAGTAACAAATGGTGTGTTGATGATGAACTCCTTGCTCTTGTGCTTCAAATGATAGTCTCCCCAACACTCAACTCTCTCTCATAGGATTTGGATCTGGTGGAAAGAATATTTGAGTGGAAAGCAACTTGGGGAAGGCTAGAGATCAAGATTCATATGGTAGGAATGGAATATCTTGGTCTCAACACATGAGTAGGTGGTTCTTTCTCAGAACATATGAGTAGGAATGATGTATGTGTTCTGATGGCTTTCTCCACAAATGAAGAGGTGGTGGAGGGGTATATATAGCCTCCACACAAAATCTAACCGTTACACACAATCTACCAATCTCGGTGGGACCGAATCAGAAAACTCGGTCTAACCGAAATAGTAAACCTAGTGACCGTTAGGAATTTCGATGGGACTGACATGCAACTCGGTAGGACCGATTCGGTTAGGGTTTGGGCATAACGTAATCTCGGTGAGACCGATTGCACAAACTCGGTGAGACCGAGTTTGGCAATTAGCTAACCAGAGAGTTGGTCAGGTAAACTCGGTGGGACCGACTCGCTCTTTCTGTGAGACCGAAAAGTTACAAGAAGGAAACAGAGAGTTTACATTGCATTCTCGGTGGGACCGATTCGCTCTTTCGGTGAGACCGAAAAGTTACGAAAGGGAAACAGAGAGTTTGCAACCCCATCTCTGTGTGACCGAGATCCTTATCGGTAGGACCGAATTGCTAGGGTTTGGCAGTGGCAAATGACAAGTGAAACTCGGTGGCGCCGGATTGAAAGAATCGGTATGACCGAGTTTGGCTTAGGGTTTAGGTCATTTGTGTCTATGGAAAATTAGCTGAGGATTTTGGAGCATATCACTAAGCACATAAAGCAAGAGGCTCATTAAGCAACACCTCATCCCTCCTTGATAGTATTGGCTTTTCATAAAGACTCAATGTGATCTTGGATCACTAAAATATAAAATGAGGAGTCTTGAACTTTGAGCTTGAGCCAATTCTTTGTCCTTAGCATTTTGAGGGTTCCACTTTCACATCCATGCCATCCCAATCATTGAGCTTTCCTGAAATAATCATCTTGTAATAGCATTAGCTCAATGAGCTATATGTTGTTATGAATTACCAAAACCACCTAGGGATAGTTGCACTTTCAATCTCCCCCTTTTTGGTAATTGATGACAACATATAGATCAAAGCTTCAACAAATAATAATAATCATGAAATACATCGTCGCTTTGAGAAGTATGTGATAAGTAAGAGCTCCCCCTAAATTTGTGCATATTTAAAATTTGCTTTGGACTGCAAATGCACAAGGAGTTAGAATCATGGGTTACTCTTCCATGTCACATACGTCTTGGTGGAGCGCTCAAAAATGATAAGATTGAAATACATGCACTTATCACCAAGAATAGTGAATGATCACAAGCGATAGATAGAATGATAATATTTAAGCAAGCATTAAGCAAACATTAAGTGTAGCTTATGATCAAACACTTGATCATCGATGTCTCACAGGCATAAGGACGTAGTATCTCACACACAAGCAAATAAAGTTCGAAAGACCACCAAATAAAAACAAGAGAGAATAAAAGCAACACTCTCTCTCGAAGCCTATGATCTATACATTTTCTCCCCCTTTGGCAACAACTTACCAAAAAGTTCCTAGAAAATGCATAGTGCTAAGTCGACGCTCAGGCTTGATCTTCAGGTGGTGGTGGAGTCCGGAGCACGCCAAGGACGAAGCCTTCAGTAGATGTGGTAGGAGTTGAGGCTGTGGTGGATGCTAGAGCTGGTGGAACGGAGGCTGTAGCTGGTGCAGACGTTGTAGCTCTAGTGTCAGCAATTGGCAGTGCAGACGACCTCGGACCTCGTGGCACCCTGGCAAAAGCATCAGTTGTGGTTCTGCCTCTCATCTCGTTCATGTTGTCCTGGAGCTGCTCCACGGCAGTCTGTATCTCAGTCACCTTGATGTCCAAGTCATAGAACCTCTGTTCCATGATCCTCTCTAGGCTCGCCTGGTTCTGAGTCAGGGTGGCTATACTCTGCTCAATCCGTAGGGTGGACGCTATCAGGTAACCAATCTGCTCTTGTTTGGTCTTCAAGAAGTAATCAGATGCCTCCGCTTGAGTAGGCATCCTGGCAGCTTTCTCCTTCTTCGCCTTCTCCTTCTGGGCTTGTGCATGGGCAGATGAGGGCTCATTCTCAGTCATAACCACTTGGTTATCCTCAAAATCTGGACGGATGGGCAGGTGTTCCTTATCCAATAAATATAGGCCCGTGCCCATCTTGGAGTTGATGAGCTCCTGAATCTGTGGGGCATACCCACAACTCCTCTTCTGGTCTGCAGCTGTCCTCTTAATGGTTTCCACAACGAGACTCATGACCTTGAATTTCTGAGGCACATCAAAGACATGAAGCAAGTTGATCGCGTGACCTCTGATCATCTTGTGATCTCCAGATTTGGGCAGAAGGGTGTGCCTAAGGATCCAGTTGATCGTAGGCAGTCCTGAGAGCAGATAGTGCACTGAGCCAAACTTGAACGTGTCGAGTGCTTCATTCGGGATCTCCTTGTACATGTTGGACATGGAGTTGTGATCCATCCTTTTCTTGGCATAAATGTCCAAGTCATCACCCTGCTCCTCTGGGGCATTGATCAACTTCGCCCATTCCTCAACAGTGGATTAGTACCTTGTACCTTCAGACATCCAAGTGATCCTTCCATCCGGATAAAAGTGTGCGGTGGAGTAGAATTGCATGATCAGCTCCTCGTTCCACTTTGTGAGCTTCTGCCCAACAAAGTCTGCAACTCCACACGCACTGAAGCTGTCAAATACTCCGGGGTAGTGCTCTTCATGCTCCTTCATGTAGGTCCAGTCGACCCATCTCATGTCACAAACGGTTGGCTTCTTGTCAAGCAAAACAATCTCATAGAAATCTTGTGCTCCTTGGTATGAAACCTGTAATCCACGGCAGTCCTTCTCCTAGAAGCATACGGATCTCCTTCTCTCTACTTCTTCAGCCCTGAGTCTCTCCTGAGCTTCATGTCCTCAGCCACAGGATGAGCATCGTTGTGGTCTGGGATCTTGGGCTTGAGCTTTCTAAGGACACTTTCTTCCTCTTCTTCAATAGCTTCAGGCACTGGGGCCTTGTTCTTTTCTGCAGCTGGGATGCTTCGTGTGTTTCTCTTTGGTGCACTCTTAGGCTTAGATGCAGCCTTAGGTGCTTCCTTGGGCTTGGATGCAGCTGTTCCTGACCTTATAGCATCTCCCATGAGTTTGGCTGCCTTGGGTGCTGGTGCAACAACCTCTTCTTCTTCCTCCTCATCCATGATGGAGGCCTTGCCAAGGACTCTGGCCACAGTCTTCTTCACCCTCTCTTTCCTCTTCTTGCCTTGTCCACCTGCTTCCTCTTCAGATTCCAGGGTAAGCTTCATGGTTTCTTCGGTTGCAGCCTTCCTAGGTTTGGAAGTGGGAACTCTTGCTTTAGACATGGGCTGCCTGCCTGCTGGCCTTTTGATTTTCAGCCCTGGCTTTGTGCCTTGAGCTGGCTCAGCTCTCTTCGGTGTGGCCTCTTCCTCTGCCACATAGTCCTCATCTTCAGAATCTAAGGTTCTCTTCTTCCTTTGACGTGTGGCAGCCTTAGGCAGATTGCTGGGTGTGCTCCTGCTGCCATCATCAGAAGAACTTGAGGGGCTAGTGCCCTCACTCATCACAACTTGCTGCTCAGACACATTTTGGCTGTCACTTTGATCAGACATGTTGCACACTGACTGCTGACCCTGTGAATAGATTATAGATGAGATAGAGTGGATGAGCATCACAAAAAGCAGAGATTTTTGCAAAAGATTTATTCAAAAACTTAGTTTTAGTTTTCCACAGAAAGCATCTCAGATCTACCGATTTTCAAACTTGGTGACACCGAAGCAGTTTGGGCACCAGAACTAGTGAACTCGGTCGGACCGAGTTACAGTTCGGTGGCACCGAGACTGCTAGGGTTTCACAGAATTCCAAAATCGGTCGCACCGATAAGTTATTCTCGGTCAGACCGAGTTTCACTTGTGCAATGGCAAAAGCCAGATCGGTGGGACCGAGTTTTTCAACTCGGTGGGTCCGAGATGGTTTCGGCGGAAACCTAACCCTAAAATTTTCGAATTAAACCTAATCTACGAGTTCATTGACTGGATAGGAGTGTTTCAATCATGGAAAGAATCATGATGATCACAATGTGCTAAGAATCGGAGTGGAGAATAGCACAAAGATCGAGTCCATACCCTAGTTCGGCGGAGACTCGCTACGGCGGCAACGGCAGGGCAGAATTCCATTGACGGCGGCGGAGACCAGTGACTAGAGGCTGCTGGCGGCGAGAAGACGATCCGGAGACCACGAAGGCAGAGCAGGCTATCGCGCGGGCGAAGAGGTTTCAGAGAAATTTCCAAAATTTTGCCCGTCACTATATATAGCCCGACCCTGTCGGTGTGACTGAGTGGAACAACTCGGTGGCACCGAGATGCAAAACTGTGTGCAGTTATTGCAACTCAGTGTGACCGAAAAGTTCAAATCGGTTGCACCGAGATCGAAAACCTAGATCAACTTAATGAACTCGGTAGGACCGAAAGTGAAGTATCGGTCAGACCGAGATTCATAAAGAGGTTTTGGAAGTTTAAGTCTATGACGAATCGGGGACTCCGAGCGCTCCTCACACAGAGTGGTTCGAATCTGACTTGATCAAGTTTTGTGATGCAGCATGAATAGAGTTTGAGACGAGAAAAGCATAGATAGCTAGAGGAGGTTCTTAGGCATTCTTGTCCATCCACTTGGCAAAAGAAGAAAGCCAAACAATCAAAACAACAAGTGGATGTCCTCGAATGAGTAAAATATGCAACCAACATGCTCACACAATAAGATGGCAAATGAAATATGTGGCAAAGCATGCACAACCAATTCTAGCATCTATCAAGCAATTTGCGATGACTAGGTCATCTATATATGAGTATATTGACTTAGGAGTCAAGTGAGAACACTTGATCGTAGGTCATACTCATCGTTTAAGCTCAAGTGGGGTTACCACTTTTACATAAAGCATTGTTGTATTCACATCTTTAGAGTTGCTTTAGCTCAAGTCTTAGAGTAAAGCTCCCCCTAGATGTGATATCCCCCCTATGAGGGATGAACTAACCTTGGGTTTTGTCGATGATGACTTCATGTAGATGTTGAAGATGTGGATGCTCAATGTTGATGTAGATCACTTGGAGCTATCCATTTGAGTGAATTGCACTTTCAATACCTACATGGGTTAGTCCCACAAGGAACAAACAAGGATATCCATAGACATAGAGTGATGTACACACAAGATGATGTCCATGAAAACTTTAGGTTACCTTGTCCCTTGTCTTACCAACAAGAGGGTTTGTGACTCCTTGAACTAGTGGAAGATGTGGAAGTTGATTGCACTTGTTCTTGCCAAAATGATAAGAGTGAAGTATGTTGGCGGAGTCACCCTCAAGAACTCTCTAGTTCTTCTTTTGGATCCACACCATCTTGATGGGAATCCTTGGAGTTGTAGTCGTACTTGATGTAGTGGAACTTGAGGTAGTCTTGGGAATCCACTTGACTAAGGTCTTAGGAGCTTCTTCAAATGCATCAATCTCCTCTTGAAGCTTGTCCTTGCCTTTTTGCTTGTAGTCTTGTGGTGTAAGATCATCTTGAGCTTGAGTCCCCTTGAAAGAAGTATCATACTTCTCTTGTTGAGGGACAAACTTTGTCTTGGGGTATTGATCTTCTTCCCATTCAACTCCAGTGGCATTGAACTTTCGTTCAAAACCAACACCTTGATTCTTCCGGTGCATTCCTTTCTTGCGCACAATTTCCTTGAATTGCTTACTCCCGGCAAGGCTCTTGTAAACACATTTCTCTATAATTCCCTTCAATAAGCTATTTTCTTGCTCAAGTGTAACTTGGCTAAGAGAATCATTAGTGGAATCAAGAGAACTACTAGAAGCAACAATATTGGATTTAGCATGATCATTGTTACTACTAGAGGAAGAATCTTTCTTATTCTTGTTACTAGTTTTGACTTGAGGCATGTAAGTGGATAAAAGTAAACGCTTGGCAATGTGAGAAGAACTTTTCTTGCGGAGATCATCATTGGTTGCTTTTAAGAACTCATGCTCTTGCTTCAAGATTAAGCTTTTCAAAGCGTAGTTTCTCATGAGCTCTTAAAAGTTCTCGATGATCTTCGAAGATAGTTTCATGGGCTAACTTAAGAGTGTTTAGTTCTTTAGTTAGAGCCTCAATCTTCTCCTTATCATTGTCATTCGTTTTAGCATGATTAATTGACATTTCACCATAATATTCATCACTAGAGTTGTCAACAAGCAAATCATCATCACCTAACAAGTCATCTTCATCACTATTAAAGTCAACATACTCGGGGTGTGTTACCTTAGGACCTTTGGCCATGAAGCATCTTCCAATTCCTTCATTTGGTGAGTCAAATATGTCGTAGGAGTTGGTTGACACAAGTGCTAGACCGGCAACACCTTCATCTTGAGTATCTTCGGAGTCGGAGTGATAACTTCTCTCGGAGTGGCTATCGAGGTCGGAGCCGGATACCCATTCACCAACATGAGCTTGATGTCTTCGTTTTGTATAGCTCCTTGATGACTTTTATTTCCTTTCCGAATCCTTGCTTCTTCGTGAGTATCTTCGTTCATAACGATCATCTCTACTCCTTCTCTCTCTTGGTGGTGATTCTTTGCTTCTTCTTTTTGGAGAATCTTCTCTTCTCTTGTAGGGAGCCGTACACTCATTGGAATAGTGTCCGGGTCTTCCACAATTATAGCAGTTTCGCTCTCGACTAGAAGATCTCCTGTCATTGTAGGACCTTGACTTGAAGCTTCTATCTTTGTTTCTACTCTTGTAGAACTTGTTGAAATTCTTCACCATTAAGCTCAATTCTTCATTGAAGTTTTGTTTCTCACTTGATGATGTGGGGACTTCACATGAGGCTTTGTAGGCACCACTTGATTTGTTGTGAAGTTCCTCTTTATCCTTGAGTGACATCTCATGAGCAACAATCCTTCCAATTACTTCCGTTGGCTTGAGATCTTTGTAGTTGGGCATCATTTGGATTAATGTGCATACGGTATCATATTTTCCATCCAAGGCTCTTAGGATCTTCTTGATGATGAATCTATCGGTCATCTCTTCACTTCCTAAGCCGGCAATCTCATTTGTGATGACAGCAAGCCTAGAGTACATTTCAGCGACACCTTCACCATCCTTCATCTTGAACTTGTCAAGTTGACTTTGAAGCACATCCAACTTGGATTCCTTGACGGAGTCGGTACCTTCGTGCATATCAATCAAAGTGTCCCAAATTTCCTTTGCATTCTCAAGGCGGCTGATTTTGTTGAATTCTTCGGGGCACAGTCCGTTGAAGAGAATATGACAAGCTTGAGCATTTTATTGCAACATCTTCAACTCATCCGCGGTAGCTTCACGGTTTGGTTCTCTCCCATCAAAGAATTCACCTTGCAAACCAACACAAACAATAGCCCATACGGCGGGGTTATGTCCAAGAATATGCATTTTCATTTTATGCTTCCAACTAGCAAAATTAGTGCCATCAAAGTAAGGACCTCTACGGTGATAATTTCCCTCGCTAGACGCCATACTCTCCTAGGTTGTGAAACCAAGGCTATGACCACCAAAAGCTATGGAGATCAAGGAAAATGGAGACCAAAGCTCTGATACCACTTGTAGGATCGAAAGTATGTCTAGAGGGGGGGGGGTGATTAGACTACTTGACCAAATAAAAACTTAGCATTTTCCCAATTTTAGTTCTTGGCAGATTTTAGCTATCTTAGGACAAGTTAAGCAATCATCACACAATTCAAGCAAGCATGCAAAGAGTTTATTGGCAGCGGAAAGTAAAGCATGCAACTTGCAAGAATGTAAAGGGAAGGGTTTGGAGGATTCAAACGCAATTGGAGACACGGATGTTTTCCCGTGGTTCGGATAGGTGGTGCTATCCTACATCCACGTTGATGGAGACTTCAACCCACGGAGGGTAACGGTTGCGCGAGTCCACGGAGGGCTCCACCCACGAAGGGTCCACGAAGAAGCAACCTTGTCTATTCCATCATGGCCATCGCCCACGAAGGACTTGCCTCACTAGCGGTAGATCTTCACGAAGTAGGCGATCTCCTTGCCCTTACAAACTCCTTGGTTCAACTCCACAACCTTGTCGGAGGCTCCCAAGTGACACCTAGCCAATCTAGGAGACACCACTCTCCAAGAAGTAACAAGTGGTGTGTTGATGATGAACTCCTTGCTCTTGTGCTTCAAATGATAGTCTCCCCAACACTCAACTCTCTCTCATAGGATTTGGATCTGGTGGAAAGAAGATTTGAGTGGAAAGCAACTTGGGGAAGGCTAGAGATCAAGATTCATATGGTAGGAATGGAATATCTTGGTCTCAACACATGAGTAGGTGGTTCTTTCTCAGAACATATGAGTAGGAATGATGTATGTGTTCTGATGGCTTTCTCCCCAAATGAAGAGGTGGTGGAGGGGTATATATAGCCTCCACACAAAATCTAACCGTTACACACAATCTACCAATCTCGGTGGGACCGAATCAGAAAACTCGGTCTGACCGAAATAGTAAACCTAGTGACCGTTAGGAATTTCGGTGGGACTGACATGCAACTCGGTAGGACCGATTCGGTTAGGGTTTGGGCATAACGTAATCTCGGTGAGACCGATTGCACAAACTCGGTGAGACCGAGTTTGGCAATTAGCTAACCAGAGAGTTGGTCAGGTAAACTCGGTGGGACCAACTCGCTCTTTCGGTGAGACCGAAAAGTTACAAGAAGGAAACAGAGAGTTTACATTGCATTCTCGGTGGGACCGATTCGCTCTTTCGGTGAGACCGAAAAGTTACGAAAGGGAAACAGAGAGTTTGCAACCCCATCTCGGTGTGACCGAGATCCTTATCGGTAGGACCGAGTTGCTAGGGTTTGGCAGTGGCAAATGACAAGTGAAACTCGGTGGCGCCGGATTGAAAGAATCGGTATGACCGAGTTTGGCTTAGGGTTTAGGTCATTTGTGGCTATGGAAAAGTAGCTGAGGATTTTGGAGCATATCACTAAGCACATAAAGCAAGAGGCTCATTAAGCAACACCTCATCCCTCCTTGATAGTATTGGCTTTTCCTAAAGACTCAATGTGATCTTGGATCACTAAAATATAAAATGAGGAGTCTTGAACTTTGAGCTTGAGCCAATTCTTTGTCCTTAGCATTTTGAGGGTTCCACTTTCACATCCATGCCATGCCAATCATTGAGCTTTCCTGAAAAAATCATCTTGGAATAGCATTAGCGCAATGAGCTATATGTTGTTATGAATTACCAAAACCACCTAGGGATAGTTGAACTATTTTACAAGTGGTGTCTCATAGGATAGCTTAGCCAAGAGTCAAAGCTGGCTTGCTGCAATAACTCCACCACCTTCTTGAGAATGAGCATGTATAGTAGGATCTATTGTAAGTCTTGCTGAGTACCTTTGTACTCATGTTGCTTTAATTACTGTTTTCAGACGACAACACCGCCCCCTCCGACGGGTTTTATGTAGACCTCGACGTCGATGAGTGACTTGCCACCGAAGTGGTGATTCTGGCCATGGAGGGCCCTATGTAGATAGACAGGCTTCATCAAGCCTTCTTTCTTTCTAGTGTCTGTACTAAGACTAATTTGCTTCCGCATGTGCTTGTATGCTTGTATGACTTGAGTGTCGGGTCATGTGACCCCTACTTGTATGAACATGTTATGTATGGCTCTCCGGAGCCTTTAAATAAAGTACTTTGAGTTGTAGAGGTTTGTTGTGATGCCATGTTGTATTTACACATATCGAGCATATTGTGTGTATGATTGAAATGCTTGGTATGTGTGGGATCTGACAATCTAGTTGTTTATCCTTGGCAGCCTCTCTTATGGGGAAATGTAGTCTAGTGCTTCCATGAGCCATAGTAGTCCGCTACAGCCCGGTTCACCGGAGTCCTGCTAGCCCAACAATACTGCTCAGGACACTTGACTAGCCGACATGTGTTTCACTTCGTTCCTGTGTCTCAAATCTTTGTTGTTACAAGCCTCATTTCAGTTCCTACTACTTTTAGTGTGTTGTCAGTTCAACCAGAACCTTGTTATGATGTTGTTGAGTGGTTTTGCAAACTGTTGTGAATGTCTCAAATCTTCTTCTGAGAATTTATAGCCGTTATGTTGTCCGATTTATCCTAGAAAATTCTAATGCCTTTGCATTATTTTGTGCTTTCAGATGGCCACCCGTTCCCAGAACCAAGTGGTTCGTCTGACTCGGTGCCTCGATGTACCCAGTCACACGGCCATGCTGGTCCGGGTGATGGTCGAGACAGGCTATTGATGGTATCCTTAATATACCGTCGAGGAGCATTTCCGAGACTTTAATCAGAGCCAATACCTTTGTACTGTCAGGATATATCCCTCTTATCCTGGAGCCACTGAACCCCTCCACTGCTCTTATGGACTTGGGGTTACTATTGAGATGTCCGTGCAGGATGCAGCTTACTCAATGATGACGATCATTCGAGCCAGAACTGCCTTGCTCCAGAACACCGATTTTCGCTACATGCCAGCCTCACTCCCTGGAGCACACGGTACTATCAGGCTTTGTACTATGACTCTACACATGAGGATTCACTACTCCGCACCACCGGCAAGATGCTCGAGGACAAGGAACGCGAAAATCGGGCCTTGCGAATGGAGCTCTTCAACTCTCGTTCTGATCACCGGGCCACTTTGACTCGGTTTGCACCTGCTGTGCAGGCAAGATACATGGACATGAGGGACCTGTACCCCGTTCGGTCTGGATTGCCAGATTGTATGGACTGGCGTGATGTAGGTGGCATCACCCCTCCTCGTGGTCCCCGTCTGCCACCGTTTGTGGGACCAAGGCCACATTCGAGTCCCTATGGCCTGCAAGCTCCACAGGACCATCTGTTCCCAGATGATCATGTTCCGCTTCCAGGTTTTGGTGGTGACTTTTATGAGGATTACTATGGAGATGTGTGAGCTAGCAGTAGTTCCACTAGTTCTGTAATAGTTATATTCTCCACAGTCCTGCGTGACCGTGGGATACGACTTGGTGTGTATCACGTTCCGGAGGTGTAGAAAAATAATGTATAGGAGCTTGGAATGCCTCTGATGAGATGTAACGTCTTTCACCGTAGTTGTACTCTAGCCTGGGCTTGTACTAAACTATGTACGGTGTGTATGACCGATGGTATATATATGGAAGTTTCTATATTACCATGTCATGCAATGAACATCTCAGCATTCCATGTTATCCATTACATTCTGCACTTCCTTGCCAAGATTGTGCCATCCTTGTCTAAACCATTGTCTTGTTTTCCTAGGATGGTCAACACCCGCAGTAACCCTGCTACCCCGGAGTAGGGGGAAGCCAGTGCAGCTAGGGATGAGAATCTGCCTCACCCGCCTTCTCTGGCCGAAGTTATGCTGGAGGCAGAAAGAAATAAGCGTGAGACTAACCGCTTGCTGGAGCAGATTGAGCAGAACCCTGCACGTCATCAGCGAAACGACTTGGTGTCAATCAATGACTTTATCAAGTTGTACCCACCAAAGTTTAATCATTCCGTCGAGCCCCTCGACGCGGATGATTAGCTTCACAGCATCACCCATAAGCTATGATCTGCCAACGTAGCCGAAGCTAATAAGGTTACCTATGCTGCCTATCACCTCGAAGGCCCTCCTAGCCTTTGGTGGGAAAACTTTGAGGCTATGCGCCCGGTTGGCCAAATCACTACTTGGGCTGAATTCAGTGAGGCTTTCCGTGAGCATCACATCCCAAAAGGTCTTATGGATCGTAAGAGGGAAGAGTTCTGCAATTTCACCCAAGGCAGACTGACTATGGATGCATACAGCCGTGATTTTGGAAATTTAGCACGTTATGCTACTGAATAGGTATCCACCGACGCTTAGAAGTAGGCAAGGTTCCGCAAGGGACTTAGCCCCGAGCTTCGCCGCGATCTTCGTCTGCACGAGTGCACCTCCTGCCAGAAGCTAGTCAATAAGGCCATCAGTGCTGAGACAGGCCAGACTGACTATGACGCTTCACGCAAGCACTCCCATGATTTTGGTTCTTCATCCGGCTCTGGATCTTAGAAGCGCCGGGTGTGGATTCCAAGCACAGCGCTGCCACCCAGGTTCACCCTGAGGCCATCCTTTGAGGCGCCTCGCCCCAACCAGCAATTTGCACCGCCTAAGACCTATGGTGGCCCTGCTGCTAATGCTGCTCCACGCCCCATTGTTGTGACATGTTTCAAGTGTGGAGAGCCGGGTCACTACAGTCGAGAGTGTCCCCAGAACAACAACCCCAACCAGTCTGGAAAGTCTGTTGGCCGTGGTAAGCCAGCGGGAAAGACATTCTACGCCAAGCCAGCCACCACTACACGTGGCCATGTCAACTATGTCTCAGTTGAGGAGGCTCATGATGATCCTAACATCGTCCTTGGTATGATCCTTGTTAATTGCCATCCGGCATCTGTTCTTTTCGATACTGGAGCATCTCATTCATTCATATCTGAGAGCTATGCTCTATTGCATAACACGACATTCTATGACATGCCCACTTCCATGGTAATTCAAACTTCGGGTTCCAAATGGCAAACTTCTAGAGTAAGCCATGGGAATGAAATTCTTGTCGATAGACTTGTCTTCCTTGCATCCTTAATAGCTCTCAAGTCCTCGGACATAAACATCATCTTGGGTATGGAGTGGATGTCAGCTCATTATGCTAAGATTGATTGTGCCACTAGAACCATTCAACTTACTCACCCGTCGGGCAAGACAGTCAATGTCTTAACTCGAGTGGCCAAGCGCCAGCTTTACTCCCTAAATGCCAACCCCTTCCAGACCTTGAAGATATTCCGGTAGTCCGAGACTTCCTGGATGTCTTTCCAGAAGAACTGCCAGGTGTTCCACCTGACAGGGATGTCAAGTTCGTGATAGACCTTGTCCAAGGAACCGTCCCAATTTCTAGAAGACCCTATAAGATGGCACCCTTAGAACTAGCTGAGCTTAAGAAACAACTCGATGATTCCTTGAAAAAGGGTTTCACCCATCCTAGTTCTTCTCCTTGGGCTTGCCCCGTCCTCTTCGTCAAGAAGAAGGATGGAACGGATCGGATGGTTGTAGATTACCGACCTGTCAACTTGGTCACTATCAAGAACAAGTATCCGCTCCCCACGATCAACGATCTGTATCATCAGCTCGCTGGATCCTCAGTCTTATCCAAAATGGATTTGAGGTTGGGCTACCATCAAATCAAAATCAAAAATGGGGACATTCCCCAAATGGCCTTTGTTACTCGTTATGGCCAATACGAGTACACTATTATGTCCTTCAGTTTAACCAATGCCCCAACCACCTTCTCTTGGTTAATGAACTCGGTCTTCATGCAGTATTTGGATAAATTCATCGTGGTATACCTCGATGATATACTCATCTACTCCAAGAGTGAGGAAGAACATGTCGAACATCTAAGGCTGGTATTGATGAAACTTCGAGAGCATCGCCTTTATGCCAAATTCTCCAAGTGTTGATTTTGGTTGACAGAAGTGACCTATCTAGGCCATGTAATCTCTGGTAAGGGTATTGCTGTCAATCCCGAGCGAGTTCAAGCCGACCTTGATTGGACTCCACCTGAGATGGTCAAGCAAGTTCGGAGCTTCCTTGGATTAGCGAGCTATTGTCTCCGCTTCATCGAGAATTTCTCCAAGGTTGCTAAACCTCTAACTGAACTCCTCAAGAAAGATAAAAAGTTCGAGTGGACCCCACAGTGCGAGTTCAGCTTTCAGGAACTGAAAAGATGCCTGACATCTGCTCCCGTACTGGTACCACCAGATTTCTCCAAGGACTTTATTATCTATTGCGACGCCTCGCGACAAGGACTAGGTTGCATACTCATGCAAGATCGTCAGGTAATTGCCTATGCTTCACGGCAATTACACCCCCATGAGGAAAACTATCCCACACATGATCTAGAGCTTGCAGTTGTAGTCCATGCACTTAAAACTTGGTGACATTACCTTCTCGGTAATCGTTGCGGGATCTTCACTGATCACCAAAGTCTGAAATATATCTTCACCCAACCGGATTTTAATCTCAGGAAAAGATGTTGGGTCGAGTTGATCTCAGGTTACGACTTAGGGATAACCTACACCCCGGGAAAAGCCAATGTTATGGCTGATGCACTAAGTCGTAAATCCTATTGTAGTAACCTGATGTTACAACAAGGTCAACCACTTCTCCATGAGGAATTTCGAAAGCTTAATCTACACATTGTTCCTCAGGGATTCCTATCTACCTTGGTGGTGAAACCGACCCTTATGGATCAGATCATAACCGCCCAACGGTATGATAAGGGGATATCTTGGATCAAGCAGAACATTGCTAGCGGAGCTGCTACGTGTTTCTCTGTGAACGATCAAGGTGTTGTCTTCTTTGAGAACCGCCTGGTGGTTCCCAAGAAACAACAACTATGGCAACTGATCCTTAAGGAAGCTCATGAATCCCCTCTCACCATTCATCCCGGTAGTACTAAGTTGTATCAAGACCTACACCAGATGTTTTGGTGGACTAGGATGAAGAGAGAAATTGCTGAATACATTGCTAGTTGCGACGTCTGTCGTCGTGTTAAATCAGAGCATCAACGGCCTGCTGGCACCCTTCAACCTTTTTCTATTCCTGAATGGAAATGGGATAAAATCAGTATGGATTTCATTACTAGGTTTCCGCTATCTTTGTCGTTGTCGATCGTCTTTCCAAAGTAGCCCACTTCCTACCTGTTCGTGAGAGTATAACCTCTAGCCAACTAGCTAACTTGTACATCTCCCGAATAGTGTCTTTTCATGGTGTCCCATTGGAAATTAACTCAGACCGTGGGAGTCTCTTCACCTCTCGATTTTGGGAAAGTTTCCAAAATGCTATGGGAACTCGTCTCTCTTTTAGCACCGCCTTCCACCCCCAATCAAGTGGTCAAGTAGAGCGAGTTAATCAAATTCTGGAGGATATGCTCCGAGCTTCTGTCATCTCTTTCGGTATGGAATGGGAGAAATTCCTTCCATTCGCGGAGTTCTCTTATAACAATAGTTATCAAGCTAGCTTGGGCAAAGCTCCTTTCGAAGTTCTCTATGGACGAAAATGTCAAACGCCTCTTAACTAGTCAGAAACCGGGGAAAGACAACTCTTTGGCCCGGATATGATTCAGGAAGCAGAAGAGCAGGTTTGCGTTATTCGTGAGAAATTGTAAACAGCCCAATCTCGTCAAAAGAGCCAATATGACCGCAAACATAAGCCCATGACTTATGAAATCGGCGAGAAGGCTTACCTTCGGGTTACTCCTTTAAAGGGAACCCATCGTTTCGGTATCAAAGGCAAATTGGCTCCTCGTTACATTGGACCCTTTCGCATTCTTGCCAAACGAGGAGTTGCCTACCAATTGGAACTACCTCCGCATCTTTCTAGAGTTCACGATGTCTTCCACGTTTCTCAACAGGCGTTGCTTCGTGGATCCTATCAGTGGAGTGGACCACGAAACGCTTGATCTCCAAGATAATCTCACATTCGTATCTTCAGTGAATGGATGGACAACTGGCGCCGGAGTAGGTTCGTCAGGCGTGAATGAGGACGCTGCTTCAGTGACTTAACTGCAGATGGGTTTGGGTTACTGACATGTGGGCCCAATGGGCATCTGGCCCGCATGTCAGTGACACACCAATTGCACCTGCAGTTAAGTCCGGTGAATGCGGCATTGACATTCTGGAGAGACGGTGACCGTTTTAGGCAGGAAGCGCGCGCTAGCGATGGAAGGGGTTTCGGTGTGCAGTGGCACTAAGATCGGTCGCTCACGATAGTACATACTCCGTACCAGACTACCATAGTACCCCCTCTAGCTTAGGCTATTTTACAGATTGTCATTGTGATGGACGATATACATGAGCAAGGCGGTCCGAGTATGACTGTTGTTGTTGAGCCAGGTGAATACATGCTCGGCGTTCGCGTAGGCCTCCATCAAACATCTAAACAGTAATGTCAGGCACCGCCAGGGCGCGCAGGTGATGGGCTCACCATTTGCCTTGCGCCATGAGCAGGACTTTGATTTAGAGGGCGACGTGCATGCATTAGCATGCTTTGACAGCGTGAGCGTGAGTGTCTGACGCAAAGTATTTCATTTTCATTTGGCTGACGAGGGTGCGTTGCAGCGACGAGTCCGTGGTTTGATTCCCCACATATGCATAATTTTGGTTTTTACAGTATTTCTTTCTCCATTGACAGGTAGGCCTGCGTATATAGATAAAGAACACAAGCTGATGAGGCGCATGTGGACTGTTTGACTGGTCAACCAGACAAATATGGAGTTATATGCTGAGCCAGTGACCGTATAATCACCATATCTCGTATACAATGATCAAAGTGAGCTATCAAGACAATTTCGATGACCGCCAATGCATTTTACTCGGTAATAAATGACCAGGATTGAAGGGGAATCCAAATTTTCTTCGTCTTCTGTCCTTGAGCTCTTGACAAACCAATGCACTATACGGTTGTCCGGCCACTCCACCCCAGAGCTCTCACCAAGCGTCGTTCATGCCACCGCGCCGCACACTAACCGATAAGGCAGCGATGGCATCCCGCCGCGCCGAGTTCCTCGCCGCCCACGACCGCACACAAAATGGTAGGGAAGCAATGGCATCCCGCCATGCCGAGTTCATCGCCGCTCGCGACCTTACAACTATGTGGGGGGAATTTGAAGATGCCAAGGCCGAATGGGCGGTAGAGCAAGAGGCGGCCAAAGCCGCAGAGGGAGCGGAAAAGTCAAAAAGCACTCAAGAAAAGAGAGGCCTGCTACCGCAAGAAAGAAAAGGACGCACGTGCTGCTGCGGAGAGGTCGGCGGAGATCCAAGCACGGTGGGGTGTCGCCGACAAAGCCAGGAAGGAGAACGACGGCGTCAGGCCAGCATGGTAGAAGTAGTAGTACTAGTAGTTAGTGTGTGTGTCTGTGTCTGAGTACGAGCATGTACCAATACTACTAGTTACTACTCTAGTTTTTAGAGCAAATTACCAGTACATTAGCCTAGACTAAATGGAAAAATTCCTATCCTAAGCGTCAAATGGCATCTCTTTCTCTATAGGAATTGAGATGCATGTCATCTCACTTCCTATGATTTTCATATTCCTATCCTATGAATGAAAGGAGGCCTCTGTTTGAGTAACTACTGTAGCTAGAAGTACTGCTGTGTAACGCCCCGAGACCGTTGCGCCAGGTGTCTTCCAATTATTCGCTGTTGTTGCCATGTCATTTGCCTGCATGTTGCATTTCATCATGTCATCATGTGCATTGCATCATCATGTTTTCAAAACTTGCATCCGTCCGGGTTCCCCCAGTTCCGTCCGTTGTCCGTTCTGAGCCCAACCACACTTGCACGCACCCGCAGCACGTCTGAAATATTATTTTATAAGTGGCCGAAAAAATGTTCTTAGAATGGGATGAGAGTTGGCGTGTGGTCTTATTATAGTGTAGATAGACCGCCTGTCAACTTTCATCGCATTCGGAGTTCGTCTGATAGCCCAACCATTAAACTATAGTGGCATTATAGCCGGGCACACGTCGGACGTTTTCGGTCTCCGAAAACAGTCGTCGGGCCTCCCTCTCTTCTCTTCTCTCAGCTCGAGACTGTCTACACAGCCCACTACCTACCGCCAGGTCCAACCTAACCTCTCTCGTCCGCCCGCAGCCCCCCCTCGCGCGCGTCCGAAGGTTGTCCTGAACCCGACCCGGGGAGTCATCGCCGATGTGTCCGGATCATCCCCAAAAGTCTACAAAATATCACCGTTTTATTATTTGGCCTTCCTAGCCTATTGTTTCTGAACCGTCCGATTTCGATCGAAGGATCCAAACTCCCTCTTTTCCTTATATTTATAGACCACCACCTACCAAATCTAGCCTAACCCTAAAACCTAGGAGGCTTGTCCCTCCCTGCCACCACTCCTCTCCCACATCAGGATCTCCTCCCGATCCAAATCCATCCCCTCCCAAATCCCCCCTCGTGTTCAACACCAGACCAACCCACGCCCTCCTTCTCGCGCCTGAGGCCTCCCTGCCGACCTCGGGACTCTGCAGCCGTGCGCCTCCTTGTCGCCGTTTCCTCCTCGCCGCATCCACCAGGAACGGCCTCGTCCCGCCCCACCATCTTCCCTCGTTCTTCCTACTCCCTCTGTTTGTCTCTCTCTCAAGGCTCTCTCTCTGTCTTGCGCAGGAAACGCCCGATCCGCTCCAGCCTTGCCGTCCCACCGAAGTCCCCATGCTTGGGTCCGCACCCCCGCAAGCGACGGCCGAGGCAGCTGCCTCCTCGCACGCCCGATGCGCGGGCACGACCCCTTGACCCTGCCGATGAGGTCTGCTGCCAAGGACGCCCTGCCATGGTGTTGCTGTTTCAAGCATCAAGCCCCGGACGCCAAGTCCCTGCTGGCCAGGACCCATCCGCGCTTTCCTCTGCATCGAACGGGAGGACGAGATGCTCGTTTCCCTCGCCATCGCTGCGCCCGCGCGCCAGGTTCCTCGCGGTCACCCCCGGAGACTGGTCCTCGCCGGCCTTCCCTGCATGCCCGCTACCGCCGTTCCCGAGTCTCCTGCTGTCAACTTCCTCCGCCGCTCATCGCTGGCACGGGACACCGGCGCCCCCAACCTCCTCATCGCCGCACGCCTACAGGTCCCCTGCCTCGCCGCCCTATGCTTGGATCCGGCCGTCCCCGCGCCGTTACGGCCCTGCAGAGCCATGCCCAAGACCCACCGGCGCCGCCCGCAAGTCCCCGGCGTTGATCTGCTGCCGTTTGTCTTCAGAGACGAGCAAAGCAGTTCCCCCGCGCCTGGAACCGCTCGATCTCGTTGACTGTAGCCACGCGCTCGTGCAGCACCTCGTTGGGCCGCTGCCAAGGCCTAGCCTACCTCCCCCTGATCCAGCCTCCTGGACCGTAAAGCCAGCGCCAGGCCTCCCTCTACCCACCGAACCGGGCCGAGCCCATGGTGAGGCCACCCCGCTGGCGCCCCTCTTTTTTTCCTGCTGTTGGGCTGCCCAGATTTGGCCCGTTTCTATTTTTTTCCCTGCACTGCGATTTTCTCTTTTATCCAGAAAACTGCTGTTTTACAGTTAGGTCCCTAAACTTCATGCATATAATAACTTAATAACCGAGCATCGGGCTAAAACAAACTTAATATGAAAGTTTCTTAGAATTGTGTGTAGTTTCATATTATGTCATTTTCATCTATGTTTAAAATATTTAAAATGATGTTTGGTTAAATTTACTCCTATGCCATGTTAAAATGCTTTAATTCGTAACTAAATATCCGTAACTTGGAATTTAATAAACTTTATATGTAAATGGGGTAGAAAAATGCCTAGTTTAACATGTTGGCTTCACCTTGCATGTTTAACAACTCTAAAATTGTGTTTAGGGCAGAACAGTACCATAACCAAAATATGCACATGAGGAGTTTCCGGACTTGTTTTTTGTTGTTCCGGCCTCATTTAAACCTGCCTAGATAGGTAGTTTTCATTTGCTTCACCCTCTTGCCATGTTTAACAACATTTAATATTGTTGGGTACATAAACGAGATCGAACTAAATAACTTAAACGTGGTGTTTCGTGAATATGCAACGGAGTTACATATTGAGCTCCACTTAATTTGTAGGATTGCTTGTGCACTTTGCCATGCCATGCCCTCTTTAAACCGGACATGCATCATACTTGTTTGCGCATCATGCCATGTCTATGTGGTGGTTGTTTACTAGGTTGTTTGCTCTTTTCCGGTGTTGCTTCTTCGGGTTGGTTCCGATAATGTCGCGTTTGTGAGGAACCGTTCGACTATGTCTGTTTGTCTTCCTCATGGGCTCGTTCTTCTTCCTTGCGGGATTTCAGGCAAGATGATCATACCCTCGAGATCACTTCTATCTTTGCTTGCTAGTTGCTCGCTCTTTTGCTATGCCTATGCTGCGATACCTACCACTTGCTTATCATGCCTCCCATATTGTTAAGCCAAGCCTCTAACCCACCTTGTCCTAGCAAACCATTGTTTGGCTATGTTACTGCTTTGCTCAGCCCCTCTTATAGCGTTGTTAGTTGCAGGTGAAGATTGAAGTTTGTTCCTTGTTGGAACATGGAGATGTTGTTCCTTGTTTGTAACATGTTTACTTGTTGGGATATCACAATATATATCTTATTTAATTAATGCATCTATATACTTGGTAAAGGGTGGAAGGCTCGGCCTTATGCCTGGTGTTTTGTTCCACTCTTGCTGCCCTAGTTTCCGTCTTATCGGTGTTATGTTCCTGGATTTTGCGTTCCTTACGCGGTTGGGCTATAATGGGAACCCCTTGACAGTTCGCCTTGGATAAAACTCCTCCAGCAATGCCCAACATTGGTTTTACCATTCGCCACCTAGCCTCTTTTTCCCTTGCGTTTCGCGGACTCAAGGGTCATCTTTATTTTAACCCCCCGGGCCAGTGCTCCTCTGAGTGTTGGTCCAAACTAAGCTGCCTGCGGGGCCACCTCGGGGAAACTTGAGGGTTGGTTTTACTCATAGCTAGTCTCATCTGAGTGTGCCCTGATAACGAGATATGTGCAGCTCCTATCAGGATTTGTCGGCACATTCGGGCGGTGTTGCAGGACTTGTTTTATCATTGTCGAAGTTGTCTTGTAGAACCGAGATACCGAGTCTGATCGGAATGTCTCGGGAGAAGGTATATCCTTTGTTGACCGTGAGAGCTTGTCATGGGCTAAGTTGGGACACCCCTGCAGGGATTTGAACTTTCGAAAGCCGTGCCCGTGGTTATGGGCAGATGGGAATTTGTTAATGTCCGGTTGTAGAAAACCTGAAGTTGACCTTAATTAAAATACATCAATCGCGTGTGTAACCGTGATGGTCTCTTCTCGGCGGAATCCGGGAAGTGAACACGGTGTTGGAGTTATGTTTGACGTAGGTTGTTCTAGGATCACTTCTTGATCATAGTTTCTCGACCGTGCTTTGCTTTCTCTTCTCGCTCTCATTTGCGTATGTTAGCCACCATATATGCTAGTCGCTTGCTGCAGCTCCACTTTATACCTTTTACCCTACCTATAAGCTTAAATAGTCTTGATCGCGAGGGTGTGAGATTGTTGAGTCCCCGTGACTCACAGATACTTCCAAAACCAGCTTGCAGGTGCCGATGTTACTGAGCAGGTGTCGCAACCAAGCTCAAGGAGGAGCTCGATGAAGATCTTGTCCTTTGTGTTGTTTCGTTCTAGTTGATCAGTAGTGGATCCCAGTTGGGGTCGATCGGGGACCTTGTTGCTTTTGGGGTTCTTCTTTTATTTTGGTTCTGTAGTCAGACCTTGATTGTATCTGGATGATGTAATGCTTTATTCATGTAATTGTGTGAAGTGGCGATTGTAAGCCAACTATGTATCTTTTCCCTTATGTATTACATGGGTTGTGTGAAGATTACCTCACTTGCAACATTGCTTTCAATATGGTTATGCCTCTAAGTCGTGCTTCGACACGTGGGAGATATAGCCGCATTGAGGGCGTTACATGCTGGTACAGTAGTTTTCTTCAAGAAGAAGAATTCAACGAAGTCATGATGGTTCCTTCGTCCGAGCGACTTCAAAGTGGGAAGTGGGCCTGTGATTTGATGGCTCATTAGTCATTGTTACTGCGGTGCGACGACATGGGTGACTCTCCCTTGGAGTTCTGCATGCATGGCAAGTGGACCAGGATGGTTGACGTCCCACATGTTGGCGAACGAAAGTATTCTTTCCGATTTCGAGGAGCAAGGAAACCGCGTGGTATAGTATCACTGCTGATTGGTTCGCAAAAAAAATAGTACCACTGTCGATTTATAATTATTTTTTATTTCTGATGAATGCTAGCGTTTCAACTCTTACGACGAAGGGTGGCAAACACGGCACATGCTGGATGTCCCACACGTCAGCGAAAGGAGTGGGACATGAACAGCATGGTAGAGCCCAGCGTAAAAAAACAGCGTGGTAGAGCGTCTCCACTTCTTCCACTTCTGGGTCGGAGACCACACGTAGTAGTACTTAGTGGTATGAACGATACAAAGTGTGACCTGGAGAGAAAGACACGTCTAGTTGTATGGTCTCGGGGCATACACGTAAACAAATATAAAAGTTAATATGTGCCTCCAACTAATATAGTAGTAGTAGAGTACTTAGGCACGTACTCCATAACATCACCGTGCATTGCACGTACAACATTTAGTGGTAGTACGTAGTAAGAGACAAATGCCTCCCAAGAGTTCCCTTTTGGGTGTTTGGTAGAGTCTATGGAGGGTGCATGAGTCCTCACTAGTTTAGCACAAATACACTAGAAGCATGCATGAAGAGAGCATGCATGAAGAGGGGTGTTGAGTTGAGCATGCATGAAGAGGGAACAACTACGCTGAGACGAGAACGCAACCAAACACACCCTATATGCCACGCATGTTCATACCATTTGTGCGTTTCTACTTCACTTACTGCGCTACATTACTTAGGTTTGTACGTCCACTCCTGGGTACATGTCCGTCTCGTTGTTCCAGTCCCACATGTTCTTCATATAGATGGAACGATCCTTGCATAACACGTGCACCTTGATGCTAGATGTCTCGCGTGTTGGCAAAAGGCTGAACAAAGCTCACGTAAAAAAATAGAGTGGAAGAACATAGATTCCGGACGACCGAGAAGGAGCAAGGAACCTCGTGGTGGAGCGTCTGCACTCATAATATATAATATTATTCAGTAATATAAAATTAACCAATCATCTCCATAGTGGACTAGAAGAGTACGAAACACGGCAGCCCAGTGTAGTTACATCATACTAGTACATGGCTAACCCACGCTATCACCATATTTCTTGGCTTCCATGCGACACCTATCTCTAGTAATCCAGCAACCTGTATCGCTTCTCCCTCCTTGTCTCTATCAAAGTGCGGCGGGCTAGTGTTTCTGCCGTCTATTGAGGTCAGTTAACTATCACATGTTAGCGACATGCCAAGAGCATTCTAAAAAAAATTGCTTTCACGTTCCGTTTTCAAAAAAGGAAAAAAATCCTTTCACGTACGAATTTGCATGTATGCTTTGAGCAACTTGCATGTCCTATACTGCTCCTATTTGATACTCTAACTTAGCTAGAGGTTAGACTAACTCATGACTAACCCTGAACTAACTGTAGCCAAAGAGGTGTTTGGGTGACAGGGTTAGATTGACAATAAATGCACTTCATGGAGAGAGAAAAGTGATTTTTCAGTGGTCCCAATGAGAACTATCTCCAGTTAGCACCTCTTGGGTGGGATAGTTTTTTTGGTGGGTTTGGTGCAACTTGCTCCAATTTAAACCCTCATGCTTGGATACTTTAGGGCTATTTGAGCCCCAAGTAGCTCAAACTAACTCTAACCCATGGATCCAAATAGGGCCTATGGCCAGTCTCCACGCGGAGCAGTTGCGTGCACCGGGAAGCGGCGCTCTCTCGGCCATCGCGCCACTTCGAAGCCGGCGCCAGTGAGAGGTCGCCTCCCTTTGGCCGGGCATTAATGCGGCACTGACGCTCTAGGGCGACACTGACCGTTTCACGCAGGAAGCGCGCGCTGGCAAGGGAGTATAGGTTTTGAACCGTTTCAGGTGTAGTACTGGTAGTTTTCTAAACTACTCAATTATTGCACTCAGTTTCCTAAGAAATTGTGGTAAAAAAACATTACTCCACAGCCCGCTTCCCTTCTCCTTCCTCTTCCACCGCCCGCGCACGTCCGAGGGATGCGACCGGTTAACCCTTATATAGGAGTGCTAGCACAAAAAGATGCATGCATGACCACTAAAATTTCCATATTAAAGCGCCACTCCGGCGGGAGTATGGTGTATGTTGTTACCTTCGGTCATCCCATGGCTACCGGGCGACGGCGACCAGAGAAGAGGCGGCGGGAGGGTAATGAATGCAGCTACTGTTTGGGTTCTCCTTCCGGCTTAAATAAATGCGCAGCATCACGTGTACCCGCGGGTGCACAAATTGTAACATACGTGTCTGCTTAAGTGGGCGTCACGTAACTGGTGTGTGTGAGAGAGAGATTCTGAGAGATAGAGTGCGTGTGTGCGACTCTACTCTTCGGACATGTAATCAACCTTTTGCATCGGGATATAAGTATAATGGTATTTACTTTAGCTAGTGATTTACGTGGCCATGTTAACATGGTTGTGTCAAAAAATGTCACTTCCTGCTCGTGATTTGCGTTATATAATTACAAGCAAGATTCTCGTGCATTGCAGGGAACATCAATATGCATTTTTTTAGAGAACACTTGTTGTGATTGACCCATGCAGGAGTAATCCCATGTGTAAAAACTAATGATATCTCGAGAATTTTATCGGAAAACTGGTATCTCGAGAATGTCATCGAAAAAATGAAAGATGAGAGATAAGGCGAGGAGGAGTGGAGCGTGGTGGTGACTGGTGGTCGGAATGGGTGGAGGCATGGGGATGGACGGTGCCGGCAGGCGGCAGCGGCCACCATGCTTGCTAGATTGTTCCAGAGACTTATTCCTTTTTTAATTGCTGAGCAATGAGGTTGTTGGAGATAATGATGTGGAGAGAGGTGCGGGTATCTTTTGTAAAACTATCATAGTTTGCTTTCTATCCTCAGATATAGATCATACGGTCTGTATTACAAGATGGCATGCACACCATCACCGCCAACTCGTTTTTTTATAAGGGTACAGATGATAAGTTTGCTGACTACTAAAGTAAAGTGGAATTTGTCCATGTTATGTAAGTAAATAAAGGTGATTCTTTATCATACGGGTAAGGTTGGATGAAGGGTGGTAGGAACAAATGCTCCGCCTAGAGCATGTGTGTGTGAGATGGAGTCTTAGTGTGTGTGTGTGTGAGAGAGAGGAGAGAGAGAGATGGAGTCTTAGTTTGTGTGTGTGTGTGTGAGAGAGAGATGGATTCTTAGTGTGTGTGTGTGGGGGGGTGCGTGCATGCGTGTGTGTGTGAGAGAGAGAGAGATGGAGTCTTAGTGTGTGTGTGTGGGGGGGGGGTGCGTGTGAGTGTGCGTGTGTCACGGGGTCCTTTGTGGTGGATGTAATTTAAGTGTGCATGGCTTTATCATAGAGAGGTGATGTGTATGGCAGAGGCCACCAATGATGGGGTGCGAGAGAGAAAATGCCCGTAGAGAGGGAAGAGAAGGTGTGTGCGCGTGAGAGGAGTCGACATCGAGAGAACGTGTTTGTTCGAGGGACACCGAGGAATACTACTATGTATCGATGGTGCATGTAGGCGGGAATTAAACAAAGGGATGGTCTTATTGGTTTCGGGGATATAAGGGAAGAGTGAGAGGCGGCGGGGGGGGGGGGGGGGGTAGCTAGAAGGAGATTGTTAAGTGTGAGTATGTGTTTTACCCATCCAGTCAGAAGTTATGTGCACAAAAGAGGAGAACGATTCGATGTGGCGTTAGGATTGATGGTAATTAACTACGTATGGAGACATAGAGACCTTGAACGTGCATGTGTGAGAGGTATACATGTATGCGTGGGATGTGTGTGTGTGTGCGCGCGCATGATCGAGATAAAAGAAAGAAGACATAAGTCATAAGATCAACGACATGGGAGAGACGGATCGGTATGACAATATGCATGTATGTGAGAATGCAGGGAAGAAGGCCCAACAATTGAGCATGTGTTTTTGTCTTTAAGAGATAGTGGCGTGGGCTGGAGCATACATCTATGGCGAGCAGAGGGAGTGTGGCGCAACGATTGTGCAAAAGAGACCAACCTATAAATGCATATGTATGGAGAGACATATATAGTGTGGGTGATAGGAAGCAAGACTCCATGCGAGAAATAAATGTTGACGGAGAAACTACAAATATATACAGAGATGGAGATGCTAGCTAGAGGGACATCCGCTAGTTTGGGTGTTGGAGATGACCGTCGGGTGGTTCAAAGGGTGAAGTTATATATGTGTGTGAGAGGTCACTTGACTGCATGTAGAGAGAAACATATGTAGTGTGCGTGATAGGAATCAAGAGTGAGGGCGAGAAAGAAGGTTGATGGAGAAACAGATAAATAGAAAGATAATGATGCTAGCTAATGTGCGTTAGAGATAGGAGTCGAGTGGATCAGAAGGCTGGGTTATGTGTGTGGGTGTGAGAGAGATAGAGAGAGAGGGTGCATGTGAGTCACATAAAAACAGATATCAGAGAGAAATGAGATCCAGAGAGACGGAGTTTTGTGTGTGCGAGAGAGAAAGATATTTCACAAAGAGAGTGATAGCTAGAGAGACATACGAGGGAACGGAAGATATCTCTAGGGAGAGAGGGTGTGTGTGAGCGACATACAAGAGAACAATGGAGAAATATGAGACCCTGGGAGACAGAGTTTGTGTTTGTGTGTGAGAAAGAGATATTGAAGAGGAAGAGTCGTAGGTTCTCATATCTAAGGAGCGAAAGACATCTCTATATGAGGGATGTGAGAGTGGCACACATGGGAATAGTAGAGAGAAATGAGACCTCTAGAGACAAAGTTTTGTGTTTGTGTGAGAGAAAGAGATTCCACATGGAGAATCATAGTTTAGAGACACATAGCAGGGAGCAAGATATACTTAGAGAGAGATAGAGTGATGAAGGTCGAGGGAGGGAGTACCATCAGTGTGTTACGAAGATAAAAGATCATTGTCGACATACATGTAGCACGAGAGATACCTGAGAGACGATAAACGCGTATAAGTCCAGAGAGATAGTCCTATATAAGCATGAGTGATAGCTATATGAGAGAAATATCTAGATTAAAGGGGATTCAAATATTTAAACCGGATATCACGACATCGATAATATCATAACGCAAATTGGTGTATCAAACATGCATATTCATGTGAATTTGGGCGCACGTGTAATGTTATATAGTTTATCAATATTGGTGATCCATAGATTCTTCAATTACAAACAATGCATGGTTTATATGCAGTTAATGTCTAAACGGGATTACACTATATGTTGCGTGTTTGAACCACATTATACATGTTTGAGAAGTAAAAAAACCGTATGAAACACACATTAATTGGAGACAGTTAGCGAGGAATGCATACATTGGATTTCAACATAAAGTGGTTTCAAATATTTGAAAATCCAAATTGATGGATACATCCTTATGAATCTGAGATCATGCCATTTGTAAACCATATTTATGTATAAATGGCGTTGTGCTTTTGAAAGTATATATAAAAATGATGTATACAGAATGTAATTCCAATTGAAAATGGATCCCGCTCGAAAAAAATAGAATACAAACGGGATTCAAATTGAGTTGGCACGGTAAATGTGCACTCTGCGAAATTTGAACGAAGCGGGGAAAGTCGCAGTAACCGCCCGAAACCAAAATCTGCGAGATGGAAATCACTACTGCCTATCCCTGCCACGCAAAGCCTATCTGCTGGATTTCTATAGGTTTCGATAGGGGTAGGTTTGTAATTTCACCCAAACATGACATAACCACCTCTCACCCGGATTCATACATGGTGGGCACCAAAACATGGTGTGTCCTCGGCCGAAATCGACTCCCTCCCCGATTCATATTCATACACGGTGGGCGCCAAAAACAAACTCTCGTCAGCAAATATTCGGTGTATGCGAGATTACCGTCCTATCCCCAACCGACTAATGTTGTTGTGATGTAGTAGAAATTTGAAACGGGGGATAAGTTTGTAAATTTCCTCGCATTTGAGACAAGCGCGCCCTGAATACATGGTTCCCCCCTTCCTCTCTACCTCCCTTTTCTCCATTCGTACTCCATGGGCGCCAAAACACCCTCTCCACCCCACCCTCCTCCGTCCGCCGCCATCCGCCGCCCCATCCACCGCCGTCCTCCTCCACCATGCCGGAGCTGATACCCCGACACCGCCATCCATTACAAGAGATCGACCTCTCTCATCCACGGCTTCGGACCGGGATCCTTGCATCCCGTCCTCTCGCTTCATCCCCGCCGTCGTCCACCTTGCCGGCGCTGCTCCTACGACCGTCTCGTCCACCGCGCCCCACCTCCACCGACTACCCTCCTAGATCTGCTTCCACGCCGCCGACAGCCATCGCTACCGCAGCACCGTCAAATTCTCAGCAGATGCGTACACGGCGCGGCACCAGAGGCGGTACTCTTTCGTATCTGCTCAACTTATTTATCGCAGCAAGAAAATAGATCACCACTGCTTTACTCTGATTTCTTGTCTTGGTTGCGAAGTTGCCTTTGTCCGGTTTGCACCTTCAGATCCGCCATGGCATGCTCAACACTATACTCCCAATGCTTATGGTTTTCCCCTTCTATATTCCACACTAGTTAAATCACAGTAGACTAAATTTCAAACTTGGGTCAGTCGATTTTTAGAGCTCGCCGGAGTTCGCCGGTGCGATTGAAGGGGCTCAGGTGGTTGTGGGGCCTCGCTTAACGAAGAAAACTCAACGCAGGTGGGGTTTGGGGCGGGGGTGGGGGTGGCGGAGGAACACAGGCGATGGGGGCTGGTGGTCCGGCCGGCGGCCCGTGCGGTGTTCTGTATGGGAAGAATTAGATACGAGGAAGAAGAAGGGTTAGGAGACGTAGGATCTTCATCCAACCGCCTGAAATGGTTGAGAGATAGCTGGGAGTTGCATTCTTAATGCGCTCTGGTTCATCATGTGTGGGCACTGCGCAACCAACATTTTATTATCCAAAATCTGCTTGCTCTTCTTTACCATGTTCCTCTTCCGTTCTTCTTTAATATGTACTCTCTCCGTTCCTAAATACAAGTCTTTGTATAGATTCCACCATGGACTACATATGGAGCAAAATGAGTGAATCTACACTCTAAAATGTATCTGGATACATCTATATGTGATCCATAGTGGAAATCTCTACCAAGACTTATATTTTGGAACGGAGGGAGTATGATAGTAGTACACTATGTTCCATGTACTGAAGATGATCAGGGACATTTGCAGTGTAGAGGTCTATACGGTCGGTTGTGATGGACACTTTGAGCCTCTTTGATTCGTAGGATCTTGTAAACATAGGAATAGGATTTGTAGTGGCCTGCCCACTTGAATCCTATAAGAATAGCAAGGAAATGCGGGAAGCTGTCTCGCCTTTGAGAGTTACACTGATATTAATAGTACCGCACCTTCACTTGAAGAGAGCTGGTATCCGAAGCCTTTCTAGCCGTACTGGCAATACTAGCACATATATTCCAGCAAGTTCCACTTTGCTGATTTTACTCTGATGCTTGTGTTGGGGAACGTAGCAGAAATTCAAAATTTTCCTATGTGTCACCAAGATCTATCTATGGAGAGACCAGCAACGAGGGGAAGGAGAGTGCATCTACATACCCTTGTAGATCGCTAAGCGGAAGCGTTCAAGTGAACGGGGTTGATGGATTCGTACTCGTCGTGATTCAAATCACCGATGACCAAGTGCTGAACGCACGGCACCTCCGCGTTCAACACACGTGCAGCCCGGTGACGTCTCCCACGCCTTGATCCAGCAAGGAGAGAGGGAGAGGTTGAGGAAGACTCCATCCAGCAGCAGCACAACGGGGTGGTGGTGATGGAGGAGCGTGGCAATCCTGCAGGGCTTCGCCAAGCACCACGGAAGAGGAGGAGGAGAGGGATGCAGGGGTGCACCAACGAGAGATCGAATCGCATGTGTTATGGGCAACCCTAGGCCTCATATATATAGGGGAAGGGGAGGGGCTGCGCCCCCTCTAGGGTTTCCACCCGTAAGGGGGGGCGGCAGCCCTAGATGGGGAGCAAGGGGGCGGCCAAGAGGGGATGGGAGAGGGAGGCGCACCAATATGGGCCCTAAGGCCCATATCCCATTAGGGTTTGCCCCCTCTCCATCTCTTAGGCGCATGGGCCTTAGTGGGGCTGGTGCCCTTGGCCCATGTAGGCCAAGGAACACTCCCTACAGCCCATATGCCCCCCCCGGCTGGTGGCCCCACTTGGTGGACCCCCGGGACCCTCCCGGTGGTCCCGGTACGATACCGATAAACCCCGAAACTCTTTCGGTGACCAAAACAGGACTTCCCATATATAAATCTTTACCTCCAGACCATTCCGGAACTCCTCGTGACGTCCGGGATCTCATCCGGGACTCCGAACAACATTCGGTAACCACATACAAACTTCCTTTACAACCCTAGCGTCATCGAACCTTAAGTGTGTAGACCCTACGGGTTCGGGAGACATGCAGACATGACCGAGACGTTCTCCGGTCAATAACCAACAGCGGGACCTGGATACCCATGTTGGCTCCCACATGTTCCACGATGATCTCATCGGATGAACCACGATGTCAAGGACTTAATCAATCCCGTATTCAATTCCCTTTGTCTAGCGGTACGATACTTGCCCGAGATTGGATCGTCGGTATCCCGATACCTTGTTCAATCTCGTTACCGGCAAGTCTCTTTACTCGTTCCGTAACACATCATCCCGTGATCAACTCCTTGACCACATTGTGCACATTATGATGATGTCCTACCGAGTGGGCCCAGAGATACCTCTCCGTTTACACGGTGTGACAAATCCCAGTCTCGATTCGTGCCAACCCAACAGACACTTTCGGAGATACCTGTAGTGTACCTTTATAGTCACCCAGTTACGTTGTGACGTTTGGTACACCCAAAGCATTCCTATGGTATCCGGGAGTTGCACAATCTCATGGTCTAAGGAAATGATACTTGACATTAGAAAAGCTTTAGCATACGAACTACATGATCTTGTGCTAGGCTTAGGATTGGGTCTTGTCCATCACATCATTCTCCTAATGATGTGATCCCGTTATCAATGACATCCAATGTCCATGGTCAGGAAACCGTAACCATCTATTGATCAACGAGCTAGTCAACTAGAGACTCACTAGGGACATGGTGTTGTCTATGTATCCACACATGTATCTGAGTTTCCTATCAATACAATTATAGCATGGATAATAAACGATTATCATGAACAAGGAAATATAATAATAATCAATTTATTATTGCCTCTAGGGCATATTTCCAACAGTCTCCCACTTGCACTAGAGTCAATAATCTAGTTCACATCGCCATGTGATTAACACTCACCGGTCACATCGCCATGTGACTAACACCCAAAGAGTTCTGGGTTTGATCATGTTGCTTGTGAGAGTGGTTTTAGTCAACGGGTCTGAACCTTTCAGATCCGTGTGTGCTTCACAAATCTCTATGTCATCTCCTAGATGCAGCTACCACGTTCTATTTGGAGCTATTCCAAATAACTGTTCTACTATACGAATCCAGTTTACTACTCAGAATAATCTGGATTAGTGTCAAAGTTTGCATCGGCGTAACCCTTTACGACGAACTCTTTTACCACCTCCATAATCGAGAAAATTCCTTAGTCCACTAGTTACTAAGGATAACTTTGACCACTGTCCTGTGATCCGTTCTTGGATCACTCTTGTACCCCTTGACTGACTCATGGCAAGGCACACTTCAGGTGCGGCACACAGCATAGCATACTGTAGAGCCTATGTCTTAAGCATAGGGGACGACCTTCGTCCTTTCTCTCTATTCTGCCGTGGTCGAGCTTTAAGTCTTAACTTCATACCTTACAACTCAGGCAAGAACTCCTTTTTTGACTGATCCATCTTGAACAACTTCAAGATCATGTCAAGGTATGTGCTCATTTGGAAGTACCATTAAGCGTTTTGATCTATCCTTATAGATCTTGATGCTCAATGCTCAAGTAGCTTAATCCAGGTTTTCCATTGAAAACACTTTCCAAATAACCCTATATGCTTTCCAGAAATTCTACGTCATTTCCGATCAACAATATGTTAAAATATATACTCATCAGAAATTCTATAGTGCTCCCACTCACTTCTTTGGAAATACAAGTTTCTCATAAACTTTGTATAAACCCAAAATCTTTGATCATCTCATCAAAGTGTACATTCCAACTCCGAGATGCTTACTCCAGTCCTCAGAAGGATTGCTGGAGCTTTGCATCCTTATTAGCATCTTTTCAGGATTGACAAAACCTTTCGGTTGTATCACATACAACCTTTCCTCAAGAAAATCGTCGAGGAAACAATGTTTTGACATCCTATCTGCAAGATTTCATAAATAATGCAGTGACTGCTAATATAATTCCAACAGACTCTTAACATCGCTACGAGTGAGAAAAGTCCCATCGTAGTCAACTCCTTGAACTTGTCGGAAAACATCTTAACGACAAGTCGAGCTTTCTTAATGGTGACATTTACCATCATTGTCCGTCTTCCTTTTAAAATCCATCTGTACTCAACAGCCTTACGACCATCAAGTAGTTCTTTCAAAGTCTACACTTTGTTTTCATATATGGATCCTCTCTCGGATTATATGGCCTCAAGCCATTTATCGGAATCCAGGCCCACCATCGCTTCTCCATAGCTCGTAGGTTCATTGTTGTCTAGCAACATGACTTCCAAGACAGGATTACGTACCACTCTGAAGTAGTACGCATCCTTGTCATCCCACGAGGTTTGGGAGTGACTTGATCCGAAGTCTCATGATCAATATCATAAGCTTCCACTTCAATTGGTGTAGGTGCCACAGGAACAACTCTTTGTGCCCTGCTATACACTAGTTGAAGTGACGGTTCAATAACCTCATCAAGTCTCCACCATCCTCCCACTCAATTCTTTTGAGAGAAACTTTTCCTCGAGAAAGGACCTGATTCTAGAAACAATCCTTTATTGCTTTCGGATCTGAGACAGGAGGTATACCCAACTGTTTTTGGGTTGTCCTATGAAGATGCATTTATCCGCTTTGGGTTCGAGCTTATCGGCCTGAAACTTTTCCACATAAGCGTCGCAGCCCCAAACTTTTAAGAAATGACATCTTAGGTTTCTCTAAACCATAGTTCATATGGTGTCATCTCATCGGAATTACGTGGTGCCCTATTTAAAGTGAATGTGGTTGTCTCTAATGCTTAACCCATAAACTATTGTGGTAATTCGATAAGAGACATCATGGTATGCATCATATCCAATAGGGTGCAGTTATGATGTTCGGACACACCATCACACTATGGTGTTCCAGGCTGTATTAGTTGTGAAACGATTTCCACAATGTCTTAATTTTGTGCCAAACTCGTAATTCAGATATTCATCTCTATGAGCCTATCATAGATCTTTTATCCTCTTGTCACGACGATCTTTCAACTTCACACTGAAATTACTTGAACCTTTCAATAATTCAGACTCGTGATTCATCAAGTAAATGTACTCAACATCTACTCAAATCATCTGTGAAGAAAGAACATAACGATATCCACTACATGCCTCTGCACTCATTGGACTGCACACATCAAAATGTATTACTTCCAACAATTTGCTTTCTAGTTCCATTTTACTGAAACCGGGGCTTTCAGTCATCTTGCCCATGTGGTATGATTTGCAGGCCTCAAGTGATTCAAAATCAAGTGAGTCCAAACGGTCCATTTGCATGGAGTTTCTTCATGCATACACACCAACAGACATGGTTCGCATGTCTCAAACTTTTCAAAAATGAGTGAGTCCAAAGATCCATCAACATGGCGCTTCTTCATGCGTTTTATACCGATATGACTTACATGGCTGTGCCACAAGTAGGTGGTACTATCATTACTATCTTTTGGCATGAACATGTGTATCACTACGATCGAGATTCAATAAACCATTCATTTTAGGTGTAAGACCATTGAAGGTATTATTCAAATAAACAGAGTAACCATTATTCTCCTTAAATGAATAACCGTATTGCGATAGACATAATCCAATCATGTCTATGCTCAACATAAACACCAATCTCGATGGTAGAAGGAGCGTACGATATTTGATTATATCAACATTGGAAACACTTCCAAGACATATCATCAGCTCACCTTTAGCTAGTCTCCGTTTATCCCGTAGCTTTTATTTCGAGTTACTAACACTTAGCAACCGAACCGGTATCTAATACCCTGGTGCTACTAGGAGTACTAGTAAAGTACACATCAACACAATGTATATCCAATATACTTCTATCGACCTTGCCAGCCTTCTCATCTACCAAGTATCTAGGGTAATTCTGCTCTAGTGGCTGTTCCCCTTATTACAGAAGCACTTAGTCTCGGGTTTGGGTTCAACCTTGGGTTTCTTCACTAGAGCAGCAGCTAAATTGCCGTGTCATGAAGTATCCCTTCTTGCCCTTGCCCTTCTTGAAACTAGTGGTTTCACTAACCATCAACAATTGATGCTCCTTCTTGATTTCTACTTTCGCGGTGTCAAACATCGCGAATATCTCAAGGATTATCATATATGTCCCTGATACATTATAGTTCATCACGAAGCTCTAGCAGCTTGGTGGTAATGACTTCGGAGAAACATCACTATCTTATCTGGAAGATCAACTCCCACTTGATTCAAATGATTGTTGTACTCAGACAATCTGAGCACAAGCTCAATAATTGAGCTTTTCTCCCTTAGTTTGCAGGCTAAGAAAATCGTCGGAGGTCTTATACCTCTTGACGTGGGCACGAGCCTGAAATCCCAATTTCAGCCCTCAAAACATCTCATATGTTTCGCGACGTTTCAAAACGTCTTCGGTATCTCAATTCTAAACCGTTTAACTGAACTATCACGTAGTTATCAAAATGTGTATGTCAGATGTTCGCAACATCCATAGACGACGTTCGAGGTTCAGCACACTAAGCGGTGCATTAAGGACATAAGCCTTCTATGAAGCAATGAGGACAATCCTCAGTTTACGAACCTAGTCCGCACAATTGCTACTATCAACTTTCAACTAATTTTTCTCTAGGAACATATCTAAACAGTAGAACTAAAGCGCGAGCTACGACATAATTTGCAAAATCCTTTTGACTATGTTCAGGATAATTAAGTTCATCTTATGAACTCCCACTCAGATAGACATCCCTCTAGTCATCTAAGTGATTACATGATCCGAGTCAACTAGGCCGTGTCCGATCATCACGTGAGACGGACTAGTCAACATCGGTGAACATCTTCATGTTGATCGTATCTACCATACGACTCATGCTCGACCTTTCGGTCTTCTGTGTTCCGAGGCCATGTCTGTACATGCTAGGCTCGTCAAGTCAACCTAAGTGTTTGCATGTGTTCCGAGGCCATGTCTGTACATGCTAGGCTCGTCAACACCCGTTGTATATGAACGTATGAATCTAACACCCGATCATCACGTGGTGCTTCGAAACTACGAACTGTCGCAATGGTGCACAGTTAGGGGGAACACTTTCTTGAAATTTTAATGAGGGATCATCTTATTTACTACCGTCGTTCTAAGCAAATAAGATGTATAAACATGATAAACATCACATGCAATCAAATAGTGACATGATATGGCCAATATCATATTGCTCCTTTTGATCTCCAACTTCGGGGCTCCATGATCATCATCGTCACCGGCATGACACCATGGTCTCCATCATCGTGTCTTCATGAAGTTGTCACGTCATCTATTACTTCTACTACTACAGCTAACGGTTAGCAATAAAAGTAAAGTAATTACATGACGTTTAAGTTGACACGCAGGTCATAAATAAATAAAGACAACTCCTATGGCTCCTGCCGGTTGTCATACTCATCGACATGCAAGTCGTGATTCCTATTACAAGAACATGATCAATCTCATACATCACATATATCACATCCTTTTGGCCATATCACATCACATAGCATACCCTGCAAAAACAAGTTAGACGTCCTCTAATTGTTGTTTGCATGTTTTACGTGGCTGCTATGGGTTTCTAGCAAGAACGTTTCTTACCTACGCAAAGACCACAACGTGATATGCCAATTGCTATTTACCCTTCATAAGGACCCTTTTCATCGAATCCGATCCGACTGAAGTAGGAGAGACAGACACCCGCTAGCCACCTTATGCGACTAGTGCATGTCAGTCGGTGGAACCTGTCTCACGTAAGAGTACGTGTAAGGTCGGTCCGGGCCGCTTCATCCCACGATGCCGCCGAATCAAGATAAGACTAGTAACGGCAAGCATATTGAACAAAATCAACACCCACAACTACTTTGTGTTCTACTCGTGCATAGAATCTACGCAATAGACCTAGCTCTGATACCACTGTTGGGGAACGTAGTAGAAATTCAAAATTTTCCTACGTGTCACCAAGATCTATCTATGGAGAGACCAGCAACGAGGGGAAGGAGAGTGCATCTACATACCCTTGTAGATCGCTAAGCGGAAGCGTTCAAGTGAACGGGGTTGATGGAGTCGTACTCGTCGTGATTCAAATCACCGATGACCAACTGCCGAACGCACGGCACCTCCGCGTTCAACACACGTGCAGCCCGGTGACGTCTCCCATGCCTTGATCCAGCAAGGAGAGAGGGAGAGGTTGAGGAAGACTCCATCCAGCAGCAGCACAACGGCGTGGTGGTGATGGAGGAGCATGGCAATCCTGCAGGGCTTCGCCAAGCACCACGGAAGAGGAGGAGGAGAGGGATGCAGGGCTGCACCAACGAGAGATCGAATCGCATGTGTTATGGGCAGCCCTAGGCCTCATATATATAGGGGAAGGGGAGGGGCTGCGCCCCTCTAGGGTTTCCACCCCTAAGGGGGGGCGGCAGCCCTAGATGGGGAGCAAGGGGGCGGCCAAGAGGGGATGGGAGAGGGAGGCGCACCAATATGGGCCCTAAGGCCCATATCCCATTAGGGTTTGCCCCCTCTCCATCTCTTAGGCGCATGGGCCTTAGTGGGGCTGGTGCCATTGGCCCATGTAGGCCAAGGAACACTCCCTACAGCCCATGTGGCCCCCCCGGCTGGTGGCCCCACTTGGTGGACCCCCGAGACCCTCCCGGTGGTCCCGGTACGTTACCGATAAACCCCGAAACTCTTCCGGTGACCAAAACAGGACTTTCCATATATAAATCTTTACCTCCGTACCATTCCGGAACTCCTCGTGACGTCCGGGATCTCATCCGGGACTCCAAACAACATTCAGTAACCACATACAAACTTCCTTTACAACCCTAGCGTCATCGAACCTTAAGTGTGTAGACCCTACGGGTTCGGGAGACATGCAGACATGACCGAGACGTTCTCCGGTCAATAACCAACAGCGGGATATGGATACCCATGTTGGCTCCCACATGTTCCACGATGATCTCATCGGATGAACCACGATGTCAAGGACTTAATCAATCCCGTATTCAATTCCCTTTGTCTAGCGGTACGATACTTGCCCGAGATTGGATCGTCGGTATCCCGATACCTTGTTCAATCTCGTTACCGGCAAGTCTCTTTACTCGTTCCGTAACACATCATCCCGTGATCAACTCCTTGACCACATTGTGCACATTATGATGATGTCCTACCGAGTGGGCCTAGAGATACCTCTCCCTTTACACGGAGTGACAAATCCCAGTCTCGATTCGTGCCAACCCAACAGACACTTTCGGAGATACCTGTAGTGTACCTTTATAGTCACCCAGTTACGTTGTGACGTTTGGTACACCCAAAGCATTCCTACGGTATCCGGGAGTTGCACAATCTCATGGTCTAAGGAAATGATACTTGACATTAGAAAAGCTTTAGCATACGAACTACATGATCTTGTGCTAGGCTTAGGATTGGGTCTTGTCCATCACATCATTCTCCTAATGATGTGATCCCGTTATCAATGACATCCAATGTCCATGGTCAGGAAACCGTAACCATCTATTGATCAACGAGCTAGTCAACTAGAGACTCACTAGGGACATGGTGTTGTCTATGTATCCACACATGTATCTGAGTTTCCTATCAATACAATTATAGCATGGATAATAAACGATTATCATGAACAAGGAAAATAATAATAATCAATTTATTATTGCCTCTAGGGCATATTTCCAACAGCTTAAGGTTTTCCCGTTATATCTACACTATGATCTGTGTATCTGCTTTGTGTCGCACTAGCAGCAGTCCACTCTTGAAGCTAAACACTGCAATGACTTACAAAATTGGCACCAAGGCATTGAGTGCCATTCTGGATGCAATGAAACTCACATGCTCCCCACCCGTTGATTCTTGTTCAGAATATGATCCTAATGACTACTCTAACCTCGAGGAGTCAAAGACAAATGGCCTGTCCTGTTCACCCATCAAGGTGCCTGTTCTAATTTGGCAATGTTTTATTTATTGCGGGTATCTTGCATATGTTGTCTTGCATTTCTTATACTTTGTTGCACTGCCATCTGCTTAGTTTACTCATCATATATGTCGAGATGCCATGCCCATCCATTATCAATATATATTCCATCTGTCATCATACCATGTTTTTCCACTCAAATGTTGTTCTTGTGCATCATACATCAATAAGGAAGAGGGTGATTGCCGAACCTGAAGGAGCACTAGCAAAGTCCTTGAAAAACGTGGTGGTGCCGGAGAAATCAGACAGCACCCCACTTATATTGGTTGTACAACCAGTGAAACAAAGCGTAGGACCGACTCCAGCAGACTGTACCCATACTTCACTGGCCACACCACTAGCCCCACCACACAGGACCTGCACTCCAGCAAAAGGTATACCGATTTCATTTTCCATAGCACCAGCTATACCACAGAAAAATCCCACTCCAGCAAAAAGTATAGCAAGTCCACCGGCCGAAGACCTATCCCAACTGCAGAGATGGCCAATTCCTGCAGATTGGAACCCCATTCCATTTATTCCTAGTTTAAAAGACAATGCTTTCAATGTTGTTAGGGACTACGTGCATATATTCCCATCATGGGAAGATTATTATGAAGACAAACACCATTTTCACATCTTCCTGTCCAACTTACGTGTAAGTGCTATAATTCATGGTTATTATTTTCCAGTTTTATGCTGATTGAACACATCAATGATTTACATTACATTGTTGTAACTAGGCGAGGGTCAATCTGGATAGTCATGACAAGCAAAGCTTGCTTGTGCTTTTCAAGGAAGCATTGCAGCAGTATCGTTGTTACCTGAGGAAATCACACTTTGATGGCAAGTCTATAAATGAATTTCCGGTGAAGTCTCGTATGCTAAATTTAGAAGACATTGAATGGAAAAACCTTGTTATGCACTGGTCTCGTTCCCAGGATGAGGTACTGTCTATGAAATCACATGACAATTTGAACTTCTACTTTTCCGCATGTGCCTTGAAGATCTTTTTTGCAGGAAATCTGCTCGAAGAAGAATTCCGGTTTGACAAGAACAACAGGATATTGCAAATATGCTGCCCGCTGCTTTGCTCTTGTTAGTACCTGGTGTCCTGTATCATTGTACTTGCATACATACCTGGTTCATTATGTGACAGCAGTATGCATGATAGCTTGCTTATCAATTGTTTGCCCCAAATTATCTGATCTGTATGAATGGTTACATTAGTGTAGAATATATCCAATGCCAATGTTTCTTTAGCTCTGCATTGTTCTTGTAAGTACATGCTGTCCTTTATCAGTGTTCTTATAATGACAGGTAGTTGTTCATGTACCATCACTCTGCAGCTTATTTTCCTTTGCCCTCCATTTTCTACACATCAGATCTATATTTACTCTTACCATAAGGTTGGTACTGAAGAAGTTTAGCTGTGCATTGCTCTTGGCTGTACCTTTTGCCTATATCGCTGCACTTACATTTATAGCTACTTGGTTATGTAACATCACTCTTCATCTTATCTTAAATATTCTCCATTTTTCGTATATTATCACATTTATATTTACTCTTAACAAAATGTAGAATAAAGGCAATGCTTTTGAAGAAGATTCTGTGGTAAACTTCTTGAATTCCCCCCCCCATCAACATGGACAAGGCCATTATAGAGCCTGCCTTCACCAATAATGTAAGTTTGTCCATCTCAAGCCTTCAAACTTTGTTGTATATATTTGGTTAGGCATGACTGCAACAACTGTTTATTTTTGGTGTTTGCATCAAATTGCTTCTTTAAAGTTTATTATGTAGTTCATAAACAAAAGTTTGTCCTTTCTCAATTTAAGTTTTCAGTTGTACAACCAAGTTCCTTCTTCATACCATGTAAATTAAACTATACAGAGCAAGTGATCTTCTTTTTCACTTCATGTATGCTTCTGTTCTCCATCTATAATCCAGTGGTGTGGTGAACCTACCCACTACAGCACAATGTCATATTCTGCAATGTCTTAACTATGAACAATGTCATATCATTCTACTATTATTTAAACTGTCTCTTTATTTGCCAATCTGAAATGGTATAAATTGACAACACACTAACCATGGATACTTATGAGTTCTTGATCTGTAATCCAGTGGTGTCGTGAAGCTGCCAACTCCTTCACAATGTCATTTCCTGCCATGTCTTGACCTGAACAATACCATATTGTGTTAATCCAATTTTAAACTGTGTCACTTTATTCGTCAGTAAGAAATGTGATGAATTGTCAGCACTGATACTTTTATGTCTAAAACTTGTCATCTGTCTGCTTGTTTATCTTTCAGAGTGAGGAAGATATAAGTGTTGAACAAGCGCAATCTCATCATCTTGCTTAGCTGCTTGTGCTGCAGCTCCCCAGCAGGGCTAACCTTTCTTGAACTCTATTTAAGTACTTTCGGTTTTGTATATTATTTTGTCAGCGTGTTTATTTGCACTGGTGGCGACCTTTGATGCCCAGTGTATGTAATCTGCTGTCTACTTGTGCTTTATTATCATAGTGGCGAACTTTGATGCCCAGTGGATGTAATATGCCGTAATTTCTTTATTGTATAGTCCAGGTTTTTCTTATTCACGATGCTGCGGTTATTTTACTATATATATGTATCCTGTCTTCGCAGTAAACCGCCCAAACCGTAAAATTACGGTAAATAATCGGGCCGTCATGCAATCACGATGTAGGTTGGGCCTGAAACGTGCCGAACAGCTCACGGGCCGGCAGCAGCCCGAAATGAACCTCGACCCATGATTGTGCGAATCAAATTACGGGCTTTTAACATGCCAAAATTGTCTCGATCCTTGTTTGGCCCAATCAGATATCGGCTGCGAGCAGGCCGGATGCAAACTGGGCCGTACTTAGGCCCAACTATATGACGGGCTTTTAACAGGCCGAAATTAACATAGGGCCAAAATGTTAAATGGGACCTTAACAGGCTAAAACTAATATCAGGCCGAATTACTAAGTTGGCCTTTAGCAAGTGGGCCCAAAAGCATAGTGTCCAGTTGACGGACCGAATCTGATATGGGCCATAATTGAGCCCAAAGCCTCTTAAAGGGCCAGACCTGATCTGGGCCGTAATTTGGCCCAGAACATGGTAGGCTTTTAACTTGCCGGATCTCATATGGGCCACTATTAGGCTCGGAGTGTGGCAGGCCATTAATGGACCGGATCAAATATGGGCCGGCATTTGGCCCAAAACATGGTAGCCAGTTAATGGGCTGGCCTACTAGGGTCCTCAAAATCTTGTGGGCCTATTGCTGGGCCGGCCCATTAATGTCGGTGAAATCTCGTGGGCCTTTAGCTGGGTCAGCCCATTATGATCCGCAAGAATCTTGTGGGCCTTTACCTGGGCTATCCCATTATGGCACACAAAAATCTTGTGGGCCTTTACCTGGGCCGGCCCATTATGGCCCGCAAAATCTTGTGGGCCTTTAGCTGGGTCGGCTCATTATGGTCCGCAAAATCTTGTGGGCCTTTAGTTGGGCCAACCCATTTAAACTTGATCGGCCGATCCACGTGTCAACATATCATAGGCGCGTCTCGCCCATTGGATGACTGACACCTGTGCCAACACGGACCTGACACGTGCCTCCTCCAGCCAATGATGATTTTACACGTGGAAAATCCTAATTGGTTGGGGCTGTTAACGGGTTATCGGATCCAAAACCCGACCCGATAGTTTAACGGCGTTCCGTTATGGTGGATGCCACGTGTCAGTCACCCTTGACGAAAGCACTTCTGTGACGCGCGATTTATCGTCATGGAAGTGGACACTTCCGTGATGATAATTTTGGTAATGTCATGGAACACTTCTACGACAGCACAGGTATGACTATCTTGATTCTGTCATAAAATCGTCATGGATGTACATGCATGACAAAAAATGCGACCTACTGTGACAAACACATATCATCACAGAAGTGTATTTTTTTGTAGTGAAAGATTGCAAATAAAATAGATTGGAAACTTATATGATAAAAGATAGACTCGGGGGCCATAGGTTTCACTAGTGGCTTCTCTCAAGATAGCATAAGTATTACGGTGGGTGAACGAATTGCTGTCGAGCAATTGAGAGAAAAGCGAATAATCATGAGAATATCTAGGCATGACCATGTATATAGGCATCATGTCCGTAATACAGATTTGTGTGATGAACTAATTTCCAATAAGGGAACAGGTACAGTTACCTCATCAAGTTCTACTTTCCTCCTACTCACTTCTTTCGAGAGAAACTCCTTCTCTAGAAAGGATCCATTCTTAGCAACGAATGTCTTTCCTTCAAATCTGTGATATAAGGTGTACCAAACAATCTCCTTTGGGTATCCTATGAAGACACATTTCTCCGATTTGGGTTCGAGCTTATCAGGTTGAAGCTTTTTCACATAAGCATCGCAGCCCCAAACTTTAAGAAACGACAACTTTGGTTTCTTGCCAAACCATAGTTCATAAGGCGTTGTATCAACGGATTTCGATGGTGCCCTATTTAACGTGAATGCAGCGTCTCTAAAGCATAACCCAAAAACGATAGCAGTAAATCAGTAAGAGACATAATAGATCGCACCATATCTAGTAAAGTACGATTACAACGTTCGGACACACCATTACGCTGTGGTGTTCCGGTTGGCATGAGTTGCGCAACTATTCCGCATTGTTTCAAATGTAGACCAAACTCGTAACTCAAATATTCTCCTCCATGATCAGATCGTAGAAACTTTATTTTCTTGTTACGATGATTTTCCACTTCACTCTGAAATTCTTTGAACTTTTCAAATGTTTCAGACTTATGTTTCATTAAGTAGATATACCCATATCTTCTCAAATCATGTGTGAAGGTGAGAAAATAATGATACCCGCCGCGAGCCTCAATATTCATCGGATGACATACATCAATATGTATGATTTCCAATAAATCTGTTGCTCGCTCCATTGTTCTGGAGAATGGCGTTTTAGTCATGTTGCCCATGAGGCATGGTTCACAAGTACCAAGTGATTCATAATCAAGTGATTCCAGAAGTCCATCAGTATGGAGTTTCTTCATGCGCTTTACACCAATATGACCCAAACGACAGTGCCACCAATAAGTTGCACTATCATTATCAACTCTGCATCTTTTGGCTTCAATATTATGAATATGTGCATCACTACTATCGAGATTCAACACAAATAGACCACTCTTCAAGGGTGCATGACCATAAAAGATATTATTCATATAAATAGAACAATCATTATTCTCAGATTTAAATGAATAACCGTCTTGTATCAAACAAGATCCAGATATAATGTTCATGCTTAACGCTGGCACCAAATAACAATTATTCAGGTCTAAAACTAATCCCGAAGTTAGATGTAGAGGTAGCGTTCCGACGACGATCACATCGACTTTGGAACCATTTCCCACGCGCATCATCACCTCATCCTTAGCCAGTCTTCGCTTAATCTGTAGTCCCTGTTTCGAGTTGCAAATATTAGCAACAGAACCAGTATAAAATACCCAGTTGCTACTGCGAGCTCTAGTAAGGTACACATCAATAACATGTATATCACATATACCTTTGTTCACCTTGCCATCCTTCTTATCCGCCAAATACTTGGGGTAGTTCCGCTTCTAGTGACCAGTCCCTTTGTAGTAGAAGCACTCAGTCTCAGGCTTAGGTCCAGACTTGGGTTTCTTCTCTTGAGCAGCAACTTGTTTGCCGTTCTTTTTGAACTTCCCCTTCTTCTTCCCTTTACCCTTTTCTTGAAACTGGCGGTCTTGTTGACCATCAACACTTGATGCTCCTTCTTGATTTCTACCTCCGCAGCCTTTAGCATTGCGAAGAGCTTGGGAATTTTCTTATCCATCCCTTGCATGTCATAGTTCATCATGAAGCTCTTGTAGCTTGGTGGCAGTGATTGAAGAATTCTGTCAATGACACTATCATCCGGAAGATTAACTCCCAATTGAATCAAGTGATTGCAGTACCCGGACATTCTGAGTATATGTTCACTGACAGAACTATTCTCCTCCATTTTGCAGCCGTAGAACTTATTGGAGACCTCATATCTCTCAATCCGGGCATTTGCTTGAAATATTAACTTCAACTCCTGGAACATCTCATATGCTCCATGATGTTCAAAACGTCGTTGAAGTCCTGGTTCTAAGCCGTAAAGCATGGCACACTAAACTATCGAGTAGTCATCAACACGCCACTGCCAGGCATTCACAATGTCTGCAGTTGCTGGTGTGGGTGGTACACCTAGCGGTGCTTCTAGGACGTAATTCTTCTATGCAGCAATGAGGATAATGCTCAAGTTACAGACCCAGTCCGTGTAATTTCTACCATCATCTTTCAACTTTGCTTTCTCAAGGAACACATTAAAATTCAACGGAACAACAACACGGGCCATCTATCTACAATAACATAGACAAGCAAATATACTATCAGGTACTAAGTTCATGATAAATTTAAGTTCAATTAATCATATTACATAAGAACTCCCACTTAGATAGACATCCCTCTAATCATCTAAGTGATCACGTGATCCATATCAACTAAACCATAACCGATTATCACATGAGATGGAGTAGTTTTCAATGGTGAACATCTCTATGTTGATCATATCTACTATATGATTCACGTTCGACCTTTCGGCCTCAGTGTTCCGAGACCATATCTGCATATGCTAGGCTCGTCAAGTTTAACCCGAGTATTCTGCGTGTGCAAAACTGTCTTACACCCGTTGTAGATGAACATTGAGCTTATCACACCCGATCATCACGTGGTGTCTCGGCATGACAAACTTTGGCAACGGTGCATACTCAGGGAGAACACTTTTACCTTGAAATTTAGCGAGACATTATCTTGTAATACTACCGCCAAACAAAGAAAAATAAGATGCATAAAGGGTTAACATCACATGCAATCAATATAAGTGATATGATATGGCCATCATCATCTTGTGCCTTTGATTTCCATCTCCAAAGCACCATCATGATCACCATCGTCACCGGCATGACACCTTGATCTCCATCGTAGCATCGTTGTCATCTCGCCATCTATTGCTTCTACGACTATCGCTACCGCTTAGTGATAAAGTAAAGCAATTACAGGGCGATTGCATTGCATACAATAAAGCGACAACCATATGGCTCCTGCCAGTAGCTGATAACTCCGTTACAAAACATGATCATCTCATACAATAAATATAGCATCATGTCTTGACCATATCACATCACAACATGCCCTGCAAAAACAAGTTAGACGTCCTCTACTTTGTTGTTGCAAGTTTTATGTGGTTGCTACAAGCAGAGCAAGAACCGTTCTTACCTACGCATCAAAACCACAATGATAGTTCGTCAAGTAGAACCAGTCTCACGTAAGCGTATGCGTAATGTCGATCCGGGCCGCTTCATCCAACAATACCGCCGAACCAAAGTATGACATGCTGGTAAGCAGTATGACCTGTATCGCCCACAACTCACTTGTGTTCTACTCGTGCATATAACATCTACGCATAAACCTGGCTCAGATGCCACTGTTGGGGAACGTAGTAATTTCAAAATTTTCCTACGCACACGCAAGATCATGGTGATGCATAGCAATGAGAGGAGAGAGTGTCTTCCACATACCCTCATAGACCGTTAATCTTAAGCGTTATGACAACGCGGTTGATGTAGTCGTATGTCTTCACGATCGACCGATCCTTAGTACCGAACGTACGGCACCTCCGCGTTCAGCACACGTTCAGCTCGGTGATGTCCCGCGAACTCACGATCCAGTAGAGCTCGAAGGAGAGTTTCGTCAGCATGATGGTGTGGTGACGATGTTGATGAAGCTACCATCGCAGGGCTTCGCCTAAGCACCGCTACAGTATGACCAAGGTGGATTATGGTGGAGGGGGGCAACGCACACGGCTGGGAGAGATCAATGATCAACTTGTGTGCTCTAGGGTGCCCCCTGCCTGTAACGCCCTCGATGCGGCTATAGCTCCCACGTGTCGAGGCACGACTTAGAGACATAACCGCATTGAAAGCAATGTCGCAAGTTAGGCAATCATCACAACATCCCATGTAATAAAGATAATAAAAGGGGAGATACATAGTTGGCTTACAATCGCCACGTCAATCAAAGTACATAAATAACATACATCAACCAAACACTCATGGCCCGACTACGGCGCCAAAATAGAAGAAAACCCAACATGCGACACGGCCCCAATCATCCCCAACTGGGCACCACTACTGATCATCAGGAAAAGACACATAGTATCGCTGAGAGTCCTCGTCGAACTCCCACTTGAGCTCGTACTCGTCACCTGGAGCGGAATCACCTCGACCTGCATCTGGTATTATAGGAATCTGTGAGCCACAGGGACTCAGCAATCTCGCACCCTCGCGATCAAGACTATTTAAGCTTATAGGAAGGGGTAAGGAAAATATATGTGGAGCTGCAGCAAGCGACTAGCATATATGGTGGCTATCTTATTCGCAAAAGAGACTGAGAAGAGGAGGCGAAGCACGAGCGAGAATCTAGAGAGAGCAACCTGCGCAAACATAACTCCAACACCGTGTCCACTTCCCAGACTCCGCCAAGAAGGGGCCATCACGGTAACACACTCGGTTGATTCATTTTAATTAAATTAAAGTTTAAGTTATCTACAACCGGACATTAACAAATTCCCATCTGCCCATAACCGCGGGCACAGCTTTCGAAAGTTCAATCCCTGCAGGGGAGTCCCAACTTAGCCCATGACAAGCTCTCACGGTCAACGAAGGAATAGACCTCCACCCGAGACATTCCGATCAGACTCGGTATCCTGGTACAACAAGACATTTCGACAGGTTAAAACAAGACCAGCAACACCGCCCGAATGTGCCGACAAATCCCGATAGGAGCTGCACATATCTCTTTCTCAGGGCACACTCAGATTGTCTAAACTTCCAGTAGGCCAGCCCAGAGTTTCCCCTGGTAGCCACCGGCGGCTGACAGTTTGGACCAACACTCAGAGGAGCACTGGCCCGGGGGGGTTAAAAATAATGATGACCCTTGAGTCTGCAGAACCAAAGGGAAGAAAAAGGCTAGGTGGCAAATGGTAAAACCAAGGTTGGGCATTGCTGGAAAAGCTTTAATAAAGGCAAACTATCAAGGGGTTCCCATTATAACCCAACCGCGTGAGGAACGCAAAATCCGGGAACATAACACCGATATGACGGAAACTAGGGCGGCAAGAGTGGAACAAAACACTAGGCGAGAGGCCGAGCCTTCCACCCTTTACCAAGTATATAGATGCATTAAGATAACATAGCAATATAATGATATCCCAACAAGTAAATAAATGTTCCAACAAGGAACGACTCCAATCTTCACCTGCAACTAGCAACGCTATAAGAAGTGCTGAGAAAAGCGGTAACATAGCCAATCAACGGTTTGCTAGGACATGGTGGGTTAGAGGTTTGACATGGAAATTGGGAGGATGACAAGCAAATGGTAGGCATCGTAGCATTGGCATAGCAAAGAGCGAGCAAACTAGCATAGCAAAGATAGTAGTGATTTCGAGGGTATGATCATCTTGCCTGCAAAGCTGTCAGAGTTGACTGCATCCTCGAAAGCAAACTCAACGGGCTCCTCATTAGCGAACTCGTCTCCCGGCTCTACCCACACAAGACAAACAAGCAACAAGGACACAATCAACCACGTGCAAGGATCAATCAATATGATGCAACGATGAAATGCTATGCGGAATGCAATGCGGGATGCAAAATGCAAGATATGACAGGAAATGCATGAACCTGGCCTCAACTTGGAAAACCAAGTGTGCCACTAGAAAGATGAGATGAAATCGCTTGAAAACGATATAAATAACTCCGGAATCGGAGTTACGGTTTGGAAATGGCAAGCGATTCAAAATTGGCACCAGCCTGTGATTTACAGCAAGTAGGCATCTAAATGCAATGAAATGAACATGCTACAGCACTCAAACATGACAACAAAATACATGGCAGGGAATCATTCAAGATGCTTAACAAAATACTAGCACTGAGACACGGCAAAATCATCCATTAACAGGTTCAAACAAGCATGGCAAAAACGCAAATGGTAAACAGATCTCAGACTTAGTGAAATTAACACTTGTCTGAAATTTCAGATCATATAGCCCTCTTCGGAGCAACAAAACAACACGCTACAGGACCTGATTATGACAAAGAAGAACATGGCATGGAGCTACTCAACAAGCTTAACAAAAGTCCCTTAGTGACCTTGAGCCAAAAGGGAACGGAAAAAATACTAACAAGCACACGAACATAGCAAAAAACATAACCAGTTTTCAGACTTAGTGAAAACTGACACATGCTGAAATATAACTCACGAAGGCATGTTAACGAGCTCGATGCACTCACTACAGTGCAAGTCATGGCAAGTCAAGCATACATCCATTAAGAAGGCACAAAATTCAAGCTAGAAATGGGAAGAACAATGGCATAGCATACACGGATCAACTACAACAACATCGGCAAAATCGCAAACAAGATGACGATATGCCCAGATCCACAACGAAGAAAAAGTAGAGCTCGATTGACTCAATCTAGGCTGCTCCATAATTGCAAAAAAAGACATGGATGGATAGAGCACTACAATATTAACAAAACTCCTTTACTGATCATCCTCAAAAGAGGCACGGATCACTAGGAAACAACATGAACATATGGCATCATGAACTAAACAATCCCAGGACTTAGTGAAAATACTAAGTCCCTGAAAACAGATTTACCGGGTGCCTCACTTTGCAAGCTTGCAATAGGCACCACACACATCACAAAAATACATGGGTTGCACCTCTGGAAAGATGACAAAACCCTTAACAAAACATATGTAGGACTCCTGGGCATATCATGCACAAAAAAATCATGGCAAAAATGACAAAAGTCTAAGATGAACTAACAGATCTGACAATTAACTCACGAAGCCCTCTTATAACAGCATTTTGGGCATCAAGATGAGCTAAAACGAAAATGATGCAATGAAATGAAATGATGTACTCTCTGAGAGGAACATTTTGATATGCTATATGCCCAAAACGGAGCTACGGATGCGGAGATATCACAGGTCAAAGATAGCAGAAAAATTAGGGTTCGGAGGTAAAAGTCAACCCTCAGATTTTTAGATCTGGATCTGGCACGGAATATGAGGACGGCCAGATTTACTGTTCACCGCCGGAAGTCGAGGTCGCCGGAGATCCCTGTTCACTTGAAAAGGAGGAGCGGCCGAAGGAGTCGCCGGGGACTTGGCCGGCGTGGGGCGGCGCGATGGAGGCGGCAGAGGAGCAGCTGCGTCCGCGGCGAGGGGCGGCGGCGAGGTCCGGTGGCGGCGGCCGGCGTTGAGGCGGCGCGCAGGCGGCGGCTGCCGGCCCGGAGGAAGGAGGCGGCGGGGCGAGGCGCGGGAGAGAGAGGTGGCGGCGCGGGCGGATCGGGCCGCGTGGGCCGGCTCCGGGCTCCCCGACCCGCGGCGGCGGCAAGGTGGCGGGTGCCACATGGCGCTGCGCGGTTGGCAGCGGTGGGATCCGGACGTTGTTCGGCTCGTCCGGACACGTCCGGCGGCGGCGGAGAGGGATTTTTTTTAGGGTCAGGGGGGAGGGGATCCGCGAATTTGGAATGGGGGTGTATTTATAGGCATAGAGGGAGCTAGGAGGCTCCAAATTGAGCACGGTTTGCAGCCACGCGATCGTGATCGAATGGCCTAGATGATGGAGCAGAGTTTGGTGGGTTTCGGGCCAAATTGGAGGGGTGTTGGGCTGCAACACACACGAGGCCTTTTCGGTCCCTCGGTTAACCGTTGGAGTATCAAACGAAGTCAAAATGATACGAAACTTGACAGGCGGTCTACCGGTAGTAAACCAAGGCCACTTGGAAAGTATCGGTCCAATCCGGAAATGTTTAATCCCCACACATGAAAGAAAGGTAGAAATGGCCACCGGAGGAGAACGAAGCGCCGGAATGCAAAACGGACAATGGGGAAAATGCTCGGATGCATGAGACGAACATGTATGCAAATGCAATGCACATGATGACATGATATGAGATGCATGACAACGAAAACAACACACGGAGACAAAGACCCGAACCCGAGAAAATAAATATAACTTAACGCCGAAAACGACAAGAGGTGGAGTACAAATTGGGAAAGTTATATCCGGGGCGTTACAACACTCCACCACTACGAAAGGATCTCGTCCCGAGATCTAGGACTGGAAGAACGCCGGGTACTCAGAACGGAGGTGATCCTCGCGTTCCCAGGTAGCTTCACGGTCGGAATGGTGTGACCACTTGACTTTGAGAAATTTGATTGACTTGTTGTGAGTCTTGCGTTCAGTCTCTTCAAGAATAGCAACTGGGTGCTCACGATAAGAGAGATCTTCTTGGAGCTCAATGTCCTCGAAGTTGACTGTGCGGTCAGGAGTCTTGAAGCACTTTCGAAGCTGAGAGACATGGAACACATCATGAACATTTGCAAAGTTTGAAGGAAGCTCGAGTTGATAGGCGAGGTCGCCTCTCTTGCTGACAATCTTGAAAGGTCCCACGTATCTAGGGGCAAGCTTCCCTTTGATACCGAAGTGACGAGTACCTTTCATAGGAGAGACACAGAGGTAAACATGATCTCCGATCTCGAAAGCCAAATCACGGTGCTTATTATCATAGTAGCTCTTCTGGCGGGATTGGGCTGCTTTGAGGTTATCACGAATGACTTTGCACATTTCTTCTGCTTTTGTGATTAAGTCATTACCCAGCAGCTGACGTTCACCGGTTTCAGACCAGTTGAGAGGGGTACGACACTTCCTGCCATATAGAATTTCAAATGGGGCCTTGCCCGAACTTGCTTCAAAATTGTTGTTGTAGGAGAACTCAGCATAAGGAAGACAATCCTCCCACTTCATGCCGAAGGAGATCATACAAGCCCTGAGCATATCTTCAAGAATCTGGTTGACACGCTCGACTTGACCGCTTGTTTGAGGATGGAAAGCTGTGCTGAAGCGGATGTTTGTGCCCATGGCCTTCTGAAAAGAATCCCAAAACTTGGAGGTAAAGATGCTGCCACGGTCTGAAGATATCACTTGTGGAATACCGTGCAGAGAGACAATTCGAGAGGTATAGAGTTCCGCCAATTGAGCTGCAGTGATCGACTCTTTGATAGGCAGAAAGTGAGCCACTTTGGTGAGCTTGTCGATGACAACGAATATAGCATCATTGCCACGCTTGGACTTTGGAAACCCAGTCACGAAGTCCATTTCAATGTGGTCAAACTTCCATTCTGGAATGGCAAGAGGTTGGAGGAGACCTGCTGGCCTTTGGTGTTCTGCCTTCACTCTTCTGCAGACATCACATTCATTCACGAATTGAGCAATCTCGCGCTTCATTCGAGTCCACCAATAAGCTTGCTTGAGGTCCTGATACATCTTCGTGCTCCTAGGGTGGATGGAGAGGAGAGAATTGTGAGCCTCGTTCATGATCACTTTACGAAGTTCACCTTTGGGTACAACAATTCGATCCTCGAAGAAGAGAGTGTCCTTGTCATCAAGGCGGTAGCACTTGTACTTGGACTGACTCTTAGCAATCCCAATCTTCACCTTTTTCACCATAGCATCAAGAAGCTGGGCTTGGCGAATCTGGTCTTCGAAGGTAGGAGAGACTTGAAGGTTGGCGAGGAAACCTTGAGGAACAACTTGCAGATTAAGTTTGCGGAAAGCTTCACAAAGCTCGGGTTGATAAGGCGTAAGAATCAGACTGTTGCAATAAGCTTTCCTGCTCAATGCGTCAGTAATCACATTGGCCTTGCCTGGAGTATACTCGATACTCGGATTATACTCTTGAATCATTTCGACCCATCGAGTTTGCCTGAGGTTGAGATTAGGCTGAGTGAAGATGTACTTGAGACTCTTGTGATCAGTGAAAATGTCCACTTTTCTTCCCAATAGAAGATGTCTCCAAGTCAAAAGAGCATGCACAACTGCCGCCAACTCGAGATCATGAGTGGGGTAGTTCTTCTCATTAGGCTTCAACTGGCGAGAGGTATAAGCAACAACTTTCTTCTCTTGCATCAAAACTGCACCAAGCCCTTGGAGAGAGGCATCACAAAAGACCTCGTACGGTTTGGATTCATCAGGCGGAGTCAGAACTGGAGCAGTGATCAATTTCTCTTTCAAAGTGTTGAAAGCAATATCACACTCCGGAGACCAAACGTACTTGACGTGCTTCTGAAGAAGATTAGAGAGAGGCTTCACGATCTTAGAAAAGTTTTCAACGAATCTTCTGCAATAGCTTTCGAGACCGAGGAAGCTGCGGAGTTGCTTCACGTTCTGAGGAGGTTCCCAATTAACAATTGCAGACACCTTGTCAGGATTCATGGCAATGCCCTTGGCAGAGATGATACGACCAAGATAAAGAACCTCATCGAGCCAAAATTCACACTTGGAGAACTTGGCATAGAACTGATGTTCCCTGAGCTTATCGAGCACCAAACGCAAGTGCTTGGCATGATCTTCCTTGTTCTTCGAGAAAACCAGAATGTCGTCGAGATAGACCAAAACGAAGTCATTGGTGAAGGCGTTGAAGATGAAGTTCATCATGCGAGAGAACGTCGGAGGAGCGTTGACGAGGCCAAAAGACATGACAGTGTATTCATATGAACCAAAGCTTGTCCTGAAAGCCGTTTTGGGAATATCTTGCTCACGGATTTGAATCTGATGATAACCCATACGGAGATCAAGCTTGGAGAATACTTGAGCACCTTTGAGTTGTTCGAACAGCTCATTGATGTTGGGAAGTGGGTATTTGTTCTTGATGGTCTTCTTGTTCAATGGACAGTAATCAACACAAAGTCGGTCCGATCCATCCACTTCTTCTTCACAAAAAGAACACCACAACCCCACGGAGAAGAACTAGGCCGGATGAGACCCATTCTCTCTTGCTCATCGAGTTGCTTCTTCAGCTCCTTC